>NC_062547.1:44151533-44366533 GCF_016906955.1 Phacochoerus africanus
TCTCAGACTTTGCTGGACCTTGAAGTAAATGGGCAGTGACATCCTTATTTTGTCTCAAAATTGTCTATGTAAGAATTATAGTTAAATGCTGATCATCTAGGCTAACTGAAAAAGTATGCAAGGGCAAGCATGGACAGTTAGTAACCATCAAATATGTATTATAAAATGTATGAAAACTAGAGTGAACCTTTGGAATAGAAGTAGATTTAATTACTTCTGTAACCATTTTTAGTGTCAAACTGCTAGAGAGTTAAATGAATTGGTTAGAGTGTTACCTTCACTCCTTTCTACTTACCCTCCTTTTATAATTGTTAACCTCTAATTAAACACCTTGAACTCTATAAGTAGAAAGGAAGGAAAAAGGGAAAAATTGAAGAGAGAAAATTCTTTGAATAGGCTTGGATTAAATGAATATCTAGAATATCTAACTGGAATATTAAAAATAATATTCTACAGGAAGTATATGAACTAGTAAATAAAATTCAGATGATAATTGAAAATGTTTAATGATTCATTTAATTTAGATTTACTATCAGTTATCTTTTAATTCCAATAACATCTGCCCTGGAGTCAGACCACCTGAGTTCAAATTCTGCCTTCTGTATTTACTACGTATGACCTTAGGCAAGTTTTAATTTTTTTTTTTAATAAACATTTGTGTACCTTGGTTTCCTTATCTGTAAAACAGGGGTAATGTACATTATCTAACTCCTATAATTGTTTTGAGAACTAAGTGAGATAATACATACAGCAGTGCTCAGCAAAGGGACTGACTGGTGCTTTCTAAACAGCTTTCAAATACTATTTCTGTATCTTTTCAACTGTCTCTCCAACTTATATATATCCATCCATAGCCATTTGTCTGTCCATCCATCTATCCATCTTTTGAATGTTTCCAACAATGTAGAGTTATGATTTGTTTTTGTTTTTGTCTTTACCATGAATATTTGAACTTTAAAATATGCAGTGAATTTAATTGGCCAGGGGTAGAGGAAAAGGAGGCAGCCCTGAAAAACCAAAGTATGCACAGAGATCTACAAGCTTTACTTTAAATCCTCTGGTTAAGTATCCCACCCTAAATTTATTTCTGACTATTCACTTAATAAAATTTATATAATTAGGCATATATTTATTGAGTGTTTTCTTTGTGCAAAATACTATACTAAGTGCTGTGGGTATACAGAGAAGCATAGTATTTTGTTCTTGCCCTTGAAAAGTTTGTAATCTGGTTGAAGTTACACTTAAAAATGTAATTATAGCATATATCTTAAAAGATTGAATAAGATAGTATGCATTAAGTATAGAATGAACTATATAAAAAATAAAATTTCAGAGCACTTATCAGAAGTGATTAGAAGAAGGGTTGGCTCACAGTTACCTGGAATAGGATCAGTTGGTTTCCTAGCGATCAGAAAGGAAGGTGAGGGGAATAGGGAGAGAGAGAGGCAGAGCAAAGGCTGGAAGACAGCAATAAGTGAAGTCTGAATTAATTTATCAGTCTAGTTGGAGTAGAAGGTTAAAGTGTAGACTACTAGAAGATAAGTTTAGAAAGATTAATTGGATCTGGATGGAGGGCCTCGAATGCCAGGGTCATGAGTTTGGACTTTTTCTGTCATCAGGGGACAGCCACTGATTTTTCTTGATTAAGAGAGTGGCCTGATAATGGAAGGGGCAGTAGGATTGATTTGGAGATGGCAATACTGAAATTAGGGAAATCAGTTTACAGTCTGTTGTAAGAGTCTAGGTATGACATATAATAAAGCCCTGTACTAAGGTGATTATGAGTGTGGTAAGAAGGTATGAGCATGAGAAACATTAAGAAAGAGTTGATGGTGTTTAAAGACAAGCTGGCAATAAGGAGCAAGAATTAGAAAGAGGAGATGGATAGAATGTTCCTATTTTGAACTTGGATGATTCTGAGAATGATACTCTTCTGGGTGTGAATGTGTGAGGGGAGGGTGTCGAGGAAAATAATGAATCTAATTTTAAGTTTTGTTGAATATGACATAGTAAAATACATCTTGGTATAAATGTCAAGCAGTCATTAGAGGACTGTAGGTCTCAGGGAGATGAGGGAGAGCTCATTGTTTGGGAAATAGATGTAAAAATCATATGGCTTAGGGAGTTTCCGTCGTGGTGCAGTGGTTAACGAATCTGACTAGGAACCATGAGGTTGTGGGTTCGATCCCTGGCCTCCCTTAGTGGGTTAAGGATCTGGCGTTGCCGTGAGCTGTGGTGTAGGTTGCAGACGTGGCTCAGATCCAGGGCTGCTGTGGCTGTGGTGTAGGCTGGCAGCTACAGCTCTGATTAGACCCCTAGCCTGGGAACCTCCATATGCTGTGGGACCAGCCCTAGAAAAGGCAAAAAGACAATAAATAAATAAATAAAAATCATATGATTTAGATGTTAAGGAATGAGATATTTGGTAAAAAAGAATATAAAGAATAATGTTTTAGATTGACAGCATTAACATGTGAATGGCATTTTCTGTGATTATCTGTTCACCTTAAATTTACCAAAAAACGATTTGCTCATTTCTACCTCTTATTTTTCCTCACCCTTTTACCCCCAGTATTATTGATTATCTGTAATGTTTCATCCACTGGGCCAAGCACTGGGGATCCAGTAAAGAACAAGGCAGACATGATGCCTATCCTCACAGAATGTATAGAATAAACTTAAAAAACAAAAACAAAGGGGTTTCCACCATGACTCATTGGGTTAATGATCCAGCTTGTCTCTGTGTTGTTGCTGGTTTGATCCCCAACCCAGCATTGTGGTTAAGGATCTAGCATTGCCACAGCTGTGGCATAGGTCGCAGCTGGGAACTTCCTTATGCTGCAGGTGTGGCTGAAAAAGGAAAAAAAAAAATCTTTTAATGCTTTCTGTTTTTCTTCCCCCTTACTTACTTATTTTTCATGATACTCACGCACCCATTTATCTCTGTGGGTCTGAAAAACATTCTCTGAGAACTGATTTTCCTTTTCTTCTTTCGGTGGATACTTGTAATTATTGCCGTATTGTAAGGAATATTATGTAAGATCATAATCTTAGGAACTTATTAAGTTACTCACCATTGAAGTTAAAAATTACTGATTTAACCCCCCTGTGGGGAGTTTTTATTGTGTTAAGCTTATAAATAAGATCGTCTGGGAAAAAACCTTTATTATTGTACTTGAAAGTTGGCAAGGTGAAGGAAAAAGATCCTTTTTTAAAAAAAGTCTTATTTTTTGAATGCAGACTTCTCTTAATGGTATGAAATTTATTTCAAATCACACTAAAACTTGCAACTAGACTTTAGATTTTCCTTTTTTTCTGTTTCTCCCATCCTTAATGTGCTTTTGATTTGCCACAAAGTCAGCCCAGTGCCTTCATCACACCCTCTCCTCTATTCTTTCCTAATAAAATGGAGCAAAGGTGGAATTGCAATGCAATGTAAGATTGATTACCCATTTTGGGTTTATAAAGGATGAAAGCATTGCTTTAAGGAATGATCTGTCTGATTACAAATGTCTGAATTTAAATGCTAAGATTCCAATTCAGGGACTAATGTTGTTAATGATCCCTAATTCATTCCTCTTTCACTCTCTGCTCTGCTTCCCCTTCTTCAACTGATACATTTTGTGTTAGAGGATTATAAATGAAATTATTTAGAATAGACGTATCAGGAAAAATGGACTATCAGGCATTATCTGCAAATAAGATACACTTTTTCTGGTAAAAAGGAGGACATTTTTTTCCTTTTAATATTGAAGAATAGTTGATTTACTGTGTCGGGTTAGTTTCAGGTGTACAGAAAAGCGATTCAATTATAAATATATATATTCTTTTCCAGAATTATTATATATATTATATATATTATATATATAATTCTATTCCAGAATATATATATGTTATGGGTTATAACAAGCCATTAAATATAGTTCCTTATGCTATATCACAGGTTTTTGTTGTTTATATGTTTTATGTATAGTAGTGTCTGTCCGTTAATCCCAAACTCCCAATTTACCCCTCCCCGCCACCTTTGGTAAACCATTAGTTTGTTTTCTATGTCAGTGAGTCTATTTCTGTTTTTTAAATAAGTTCATTTGTATAATTTTTAGATTCCACATATAAGTGATGTCATGTGGTATTTATCTTTCCTGCTTTACTTCATTTAAGTATGATAATCTCTGGACCCATCCATGTTGCTGCAAATGACATTATTTCATTTTTCTATGGCTAAGTAATATTCCATTATCTATATCTGTATCTATCTCTCTATATACATACCACATGTTCTTTATCTATCCATCTGTCGATGGACACTTTAGGTTGCTTTCATGTCTTTGCTATTATAAATAGTGCTGCCATAAACACTGGAATGCATGTATCTTTTTGAAATAGATTTTTTATCTTTTCTGAATATTGCTGAATCATTTAGATTTTTAAGGAACTCCCACACTGTTCTCCATAGTGGCTGCAACAATTTACATTCCCACTAACAGTGTAGGAGGCTTCCATTTTCTCTGTACCTTCTCCAGCACTTATTTGTAGACTTTTTCATGATAGCCATTATTACTGGTATGAGGTGATACTCCATTGTAGTTTTGATTTGCATTTCTTTAATAATTAGTGATATTGAATATCTTTTCATGAAAAGGAGGACATTCATTATTGTTGAAAGAAGAAAACCACTATGTTAGGAGTGTTTTGGAATGGGGAAGATTTTACCATATTGGAAGGAAGTATGTAAATCTGAATGTTTAAAATTTTGAGTTAGATAGACATAAAATCACTTTACTAAGAGAGCTTTTAAGAAAGCAGTTTGTTTGGAAAAATGTCTGTATTGATATAGATTACTTAGGAATCTTCAGAGTATGGGAGAGCCATGTCAATTTTTCAGGGCTTTTTATTCTAACCCAGGTTTGGGTTACTGAAATCACTTTCATAATGGGCCAATCTGGCCACCAGATTTGGATAAGAATTTGAAATGCTAAGTGTCTCAGTAATAAAAGTGTTAGACATGTACCCTATGCTTTGTTATTCTTCTAAACTTGGATTGAGATATTAAATCAATTTTGTGAGATGAATTTTCAATCCTGAAAATACAAGCTGCTTTAGAAGACAATAATAAAGCATAAGTTTTTTCTTTTAAGAAAAAATTAAGACAAAGACTTGAGGTTGGATACTACCTGTCTTATTTAACCCTTTGAAAGGTGTCTAGGTAGAAACAAATCTCTGAAAGCATAGCCTTTATAATGGTCATGATGGTAACATACACTTAACAGTATTGGCTCATGTGGCAGTGATACAATTTGTAGGCCTTATATACTCTGTCTGGAAAGTTGGAGTGCTCTTATTGGTATTTTTATTTACTTTTTATTAATTGCTCTTTCTTATTTTCCATTTTAATTTAATGTAAGATGAATACATCTTGTTAAATAACAAAGATTGCATCATAGCATTCAGCATTAAAATGCACTCCTTTTTGGGGGAAGCCAGATAGATGTGTTTACTCTGTAGAGAGATTTAGATTTGATTTTTTGTTTTCTTCATGGTAATTATGTTTGCACTTTGCTGATCACTAGTTGTGCATTATTACAATGGAAGGTGACAATTTGATTGTCTTCAATTGGAGAAACAAGTAATTTTATATTCACTAAGCTGTCAGGTAACACTAACTCACAGTACTAAGAGCTCCTGGCAATGTGGCTTGGCACCTATATTTAACTGCTTTGATGCTTGTGTAACCTCTGCTGAATCAGAAATACTTTGCCTGCTGGAAATGGTTTTCAGGGTTGTACAATGAGGTTTTCATTAAGTAGACAAACTGAAAATGAACTGCAAAGCCATGGTTGTTTCTCTCCTCCCCCTTCCCCTTCGTCCCTCCCTCCACTCCTCTCCTTCTCCATCCTGTCCCCTTTCCCTCCTGCTTCGTCTTCTTCCAGGTCTTCTTCCTCTTATTCGATAAGAACTTCAAATTTATACCTTATTTCATTACATGAAAGAGAGGAATTTCTGGCTTGCTTTATTTAGCTAAAGGAGAACCTCAGAGGTTAGCTTCTTTGTATAATTTTGCTCACCGTCACCATGTGTGAGCCTTCCTTTTTTGAAACTGTCTATATAGTATCAATATCCATTTTTCTCCTTTTATTCTGGCAATATTAAAAAGTGAAAATAGAGGTGAGAATGGAAAAGTATGGTTACAGCTTCCAACCTACTCTTTCTCTCTGAGAAGTTATTTTTCTGGTTTAAAGTATTTATTGATAATTGGGTAAGATATCCTGTAACTGGGCTTCCATACCAGTGGATTGGTTTCAAGCTGACCAAGACACATGTTTGATACTCACTTTAAAAATTATGGTTCTCATTTCATGTAAAGAGGAGATTCAAAGTGAACATATATAAATACATTCATTCTACTATTATTTTAGACAGCTTTCTTTCACTTAAGCCACATAGAGGTCTTTCCTTTGAGCTATGAAGTCATTGTGCTTGATTAAAATCCTCTTAGTATATATTTATAGTAACCATTGTTTGGTTTTTCTCTTATTTCTTGTTAGGTGACTGATTATATTTATGTATTGTTGGCCTGCTTTCCAAAGCAAAGATCCCAAGTTACTGGTAGATAAGCTAGGAGAAAAAAATTCAGTATTATTTCTGTCAAGCAAAAAGTATAGAGAGAGGAAGGCAAGTTGTTTTGATCCCAGGAAGAAACTGGATACTCAGAGACACATGTAATAATTATAGGTTTTCCATAGGCAGTCAGGCAGGCAGGCCAGTCATTAGGCTGGTTGCCTGCCTCTTCCAGCAGATACTAACCAATTAGACAGAGGTGGTTACGTGATGTAACATTATCAGGAGAAACAATTCATGAGTCAAAGCATTCCAAGACATATGAGCTCTAGTCCAAAGAACAGTCTTAAGCTATATAAAGTGACAGCAATATTGTCAGCTAAATATAAACTCTAGAAACACAAACTTTGATGACTTGAGAAGAATCTGTTCCAGGTAGTCCCTGTTTTGTAAGAACCTCAGAAGGCCTTTGAAGACAATTTTGGAGCTTTGGTATGAAAAATTAGAAGCCTTAGATAAGTCAAAATCTATTAATTTAAGCCCCTTCTCAGACGTACTTCAAGGGCTTCAAGCATATTTCACTTGCTTCATTGCTATTGATTTGACAGCTAACTCAAATCAGTGAGTTTTCTTCTAACAGATATTATCTGTATATGTTACCATATATGCTCTGATAGAACCACTACAAATTTTAAAAAATAGGTTTATAACTCTTCAAAATAGCTCTGAAAACAGTTACCCCCCCCCCCCCACATTGGATTTTCTTATTTGCTTATTAAACAGATGGAGGAGAGAGAAAAACCTGGCAAAAGCCTAGGGAAGTTTGGAGGTGGAGTGAGGGACAGGAGGTACTACTGGATAAAATAATACAAAGAATCAATAACAACCTTCAGGCTTTCCCTGAATGAAGAGAGTAAAGTTTTAAAAGGGTTATTCTCATTTTAATGTTTGGAATCATGGTCTCTCCCTGGGCCTGTCCACTCTCCCTGCAGTAAACGTGGGAATTGGAAGTGCAGGAAAAAGGTTTTTAAATCATTCTTGGCCCTGGGCTGGGTGGACTGACATCCTTTGTAGGGGTTCCTGGGTATTGTGCATTTTGGCAACTGAACATATCTGTTACTCATGCTCCTTAAAAATGAGAGGCACTGTGTTATATTTTTGGAAAATTAGTTGTTTATTTCTCAAGTATCAGATCAATTGCAGCATTAAATTAACAGTGAATTATCTGACTGAAATAAATCTACCTTGGTAGCCTGGGGCTGAGTTGCGAAAATAAATGTGAACGTTGGCCTGAATTTTTAGTTTTTTCTTTAGGTAAACCAACTGTTAAAATGTTGCTTTATGTTAGAAACAGGGCTTCTTTTGAGCAAATATAAATCACCTAAAAAGTGAATGCCATTTGATAATAATCTTAGAAGTAATGAAAATATTAAAAAGACTATATTAAAAATATTGTTCTAATAAATCCAATGGCTCCTTTAGATAATTATCTCAATCTCAAACAAGTCACAAGAGAACTCCTCAAATGATAGTTTTGAGGTGAATTCTTTCCAAGCAATAGTATAGAGAAAAAAAAGTAATTTCAAGTGACTATGCCTTATGAGGAAGTTGTTTTAAAATAATCCTGACTTTTTAACATAAAAACAACTGTTTTTTTTTTTTAAATAGCACCATCAAATAAGGAAGATTTAAAGTTCTAGAAAATAAGATTTTTCTGAGACAGAGGACTTAATGTGTGGATATCCAGTCCTCACCATCTTATCAAGTCTTGTACCAGCTAATATTGACTTCTTGTTAAAGAGCAAAGTAAATTTACTTTCTGAGTAGGTTGGTAATGGTCTAAACATTCAGATTTTATACTGCAGTTTTGGAGAAAAATAATTATTATCTTCCTAGAGGCACTCCTACTGGCTTCCTAGAAAACATTATCAATTACTGGAGACTTTATCTCCTACAATCTCATTTTCAGAAGTTCTAATCCCTGAAGTTCTTCCCAATGGCTGGCATCCTGGGAATTCACTTGATCTGCTGGGCAGAGACATTTCAAACTCGGGGAACACATGATGGGAATTTAGTTTTATGTGTCCCAAAGATATGTAATTCTCTTTGGAGGTTTTGCTTGATAATAGCTATGCCCCAGAAAACCATCTTGTTTAACCAATGTGATAAGTTGACAATGTAGTTTTTCTCTCTGATTATAATGTACTCTGTGTAGTCAATACACTGGTACCATGTGAGTGTAATTTCCTCTTTTATTTTATCTCCAATGCACTGTATTATAAATAAACAGTTAAAAAAAAAACACCAAACAAATCTGTTGCATCTCCTTTTAAGATTGTACCACTGTAGACACTTGTTCTAGTAAAGTAGAATTGGGCGCATTTGATTGCATTTAAATTTTTCATGCTTCAGCAGTTTGGCTGGGAGCACAGTAAAGAAAAATCCCATGAGCGAGGATAGTTTAGAATAATAGAACTTGATTTTGTGTATTATAGAGGCAACATTTGCGCTGCTTTAGTTAGGGTTGTGTCAGCACTTCCATTATAAACCCCTGTTTTCAGGGGGTATAACTAGGGAGTTTTTTTTTAATACAAATTAAAAAAAACAATTCATTTGAATGATTTTAAGTTATAATAGTGCAAAAAATAAAACAAAGTTAAGTCACATAGAAATTGACCACTTTCACAAGGATTTTAATTCTTTTGTTTATTAGCTGTATATGGCAGCAGCTAAAGACGATACTGTTCTAATACACTGAGGGTGAAAGTTTTTGTAATGGAAAATTACTGATATGAGGATTAAAAATAAAAGTAAGCACCCCATGTGATGTTTTAAAATATTAAAACAAATGAGTATTTGATTTATGAGTTTCTAAAGGATAATAGCCATGGTGCAATGATTATAGTAAAGGCATTACCAAAAGTCAAGTATCTGCAGCTTCTAGAATACAGATTAGTTTGGTCTAGTAAAACGGAAAGCTAAAGTAAAGAAATGCAAAGAATGAGGATGTAATAGTAAATTGAGGGATTCTATAACAAAATAATTGTGCAAAAAATAATCAGTAAATTGAATCCAGTAATCAGCAAATCTAAGACTTATTTAACAAGCTGCATTAAAAAGAATTTCTGCACATTTTCCTTTTAAAAATACAAGAAAACCACCATCTACAATAAAAAACTATAACAAAACCAACAATGAAAACAAACCTGAGAAAAGCCCAACAATGTTATCAAAAGGAATGTGTACAGAGGAGCAACATGTAGCTAAAAGAACAAAAATTACTTTCTCTGCTGACAGCATATTGAGAACTCAGTATAAATCAAGAAATTAAATAAAATATGATATGGAAAAATATCCTTAGAACAAAAATATTAATTCCTTACTAACGGGAGGGATTTTGAAGTTGAGTATGCCTTCCTTGGTTGTTAACCATTATTGTCTTGCCTTCCCCCACCCTTGTCCCTTAATGGTAGTGTGAACTGAGGATGAACAGTCAGATTTAATATTGCCTTTTTTTTTTTTTTTGGCAGCCTATCTTTTATTTGCAACCTTGATACACATTTGTATTTGTAGGTGCAAAATAAAAGACAAATTGTGTGATGTTATAAATTGGTAGCTTTCTTGAATGGTCACTGGAGGAATCACCAGAAGACTGATGATGAAGTAGAGGTGAAGCCTTTCCTCACTAATTGTATTCAGCGTGTAATTTCTAAACTTCCCTCTGAATTTTGATTTTCAATTAACACTCCCCATTTGAAGATAATTTTCTATTTAATGTAATTGCAGGAAATAATTTATTGGCTGATTAAGACTGAGGGCCCAGCCTTCCTTAAGAAAACACTCTAACAAACCAGCCTTTAAACTCAACCCATAGCTTTGGACAGATTTAGTCTATTTTTACAGCTGCGTGGTTCTGTTTAATTAGGATTGTGCACTATTGTTCATTGGTGCAGTTTATAGTTGAAATTATTCTTAAGAGACTTTTCATTTTGGGTTTTGTGTCATGATTAATTTATACTAAAGCAACAATCACAGATATTGCTATTGGAAGGAGCCAAGTCACTTTATAATAAGAGGATGTTTGTGGGGAACTAAAGTCACTCTGAGTTTTGGATTATGACTTTCAATTGTATTTAGCTGTTTTAAAAAGCAGCAGTAAATTCATTCTTTTGTCTTTAATGTGAATGATTACATTATTGGTACTGTTATTATCTGAACTATGAAAACACTCTTATTGTTTATGGCAAGCTCTTGATAAATTTGCAGAACAGTTATAATTTGCCTGTTTTTAGTATAGTATTTATGAGACTAATGAAGTAAGCTCCAGGATGATTCCTGTATACTAAGAAACATCCTGTTGTATCATTTTCCTTAAGTGTACATACATTTTTCCATTGTCAGTATTGTTAGGAATTAGTCAAGGATACACTTATCTGATTCTTTGATATAGTACTCTTTAGAACATTTCATTTCATTTCTTCTTAAAGAAAATATAGACATACTTCTGTACTTTCTTCCATATTATTTTCTAGTACCAAGTCTAATAGATTAAATTTTGGTTATTTGTAGAATGATTATTATAAGTAGGTATCAGCATTTTAATATGATTCAAAGCACTTCAAAAGCCAATAATACTTTTATTTAGAACTGTGCATAATTAGATTAGCTGATCTTATATTAATTTTTTTCACTGTAAGATACTAAATCTGAGCCCCCTCATTAATTGTGAGAAATTTAGCATTAGCTGTTAAATCCTATGTGAAACATGGGCTGCTACATAAAAACTACTGTTTAAATTGGAATTAACTTAATTATTTTTCTTTGCACTTGATATTTCCTTCACTGCAATATTCATGAAAGCATGTGACAGATTTGTAAATTTAACTGTTAATCTCAGATTTCTAGACCCTTTAATCAGTATTTATTTGTCTGTAGAAACAGTACTAGCAAGTTAATGATTTGCTAATTTGAAAAATGCTCATGTGGTTTCCTATGTTAACTGATTTGTGCATTTTTTAAAAAATGGTATGAAATCAATTAATGTTAAAGAGCAATTAAGGTAGAGATTTTATTCCTTTCGTTACACAGCAGTTTTAGAGCTAAAGATGCTATGAACCAAAAACAATGTAAAGTTTTAGGAAAAAATACTCAATTCCCTCTTCTTTTAAGTTAAAAACTTTTGGTGGTTTTATTTCTAAACATTTTGCTAAGAAAATCACCTTGCTAAAGTGATGTTCTAAAAGTTTTGAAATTTTGTTTAAGAATTATGATATTCTGATATATAGGTAAGCACAAAAGGAAGACCTTTTGCTGAGTGTAGTTGATGTTTACTTGTGGATATATAAATGAATATTCAGTAATTGTTTGGGGAGTTTTAAAAAAATTGTGCAGAGTAAGGTAAGTGCTTTGAATCCTATATATACTTTCTAATATAAAACAGAGGCATAGTTATTTAATATACTCAATTAAAATATCACAAAATTACCTGAAGACAAATATAACATTAACAGCTACCCAATCAATATGTCACTTAAAAGTTTAGTTACAGCAGTTGACACAGCTTGAAAGTTTTTAGAAAAGGATCAGATTGGCACTAAACAGTGCTAGGCCTAGAACTTGTAATGCAAGGTGTAATCTAAGAAGTCAGGACCAAGTTTGTTTAGGATTTTCATCATAGATTACTTACTCTCCTGATTATATTTTCTTACATAGACTTCCTTTGTTCCTACAAAATCATAAAAGAAATTCGTATATTTGTAATTTCAATTCATCCTCCAAACCGGCTCATTTGTTGTTCATTCTTTTTTTTTTTTTCCCTTTGCTAGCTATCATCTGAATTACTCTCAAGAAGTTTATAATCTTTTTGGGAGAACTGGGTGGAGAAATATATACATATACTATACATTATAAAAATTTATTCTATAAAAATTTTAGTCATGGATAGGGTAAGAAAGAAAATAGGCAGCAATATCTGGGAAGAAGTTTGCTGAGTTAAGAGCAGAGACGGAAAGTGGGACAGGTAAGCTAAGAGTTCTTTTTTTAGTGGTTTAGAGTAGATCATAAACACCTCTGAAGTTAGAGAACTTTCCTTTATTCCTGAATTAGTCAGACTTTAAGGGATGGTTTATTCTTTTGTCATTGACAGCCCTGTTAAAAATCCATGCTGTTTCCTTCTTCTGCAGAAGAATGTCTTCCAAGCAAGCCACCTCTCCATTTGCCTGTGCAGCTGATGGAGAGGAAGCGATGACCCAAGATTTGACCTCAAGAGAAAAAGAAGAAGGCAGTGATCAACATGTGGCCTCCCATCTGCCTCTGCATCCCATAATGCACAACAAACCTCACTCTGAGGAGCTACCAACACTTGTCAGTACCATTCAACAAGATGCTGACTGGGACAGCGTTCTGTCGTCTCAGCAAAGAATGGTGAGTTTTAAAAATCTGGCCGCTGTCGCTAAGTGTGTTTGTTACGGGCTCATCACAAATAGATATTGTAGAAAAAGCTCAAAAATAACTCATATCATTAGAGTTATTTTTGTTCAGGCTATGAAGACAACCACTATGTATATTATTAATATACTAATTAGTGGAAAAATTGGAAAATGGTGTGTGGTTTAGTTTTCGTCCATTTTTAGGTAAACTTTTCAAAAGATATTTAATTTAATTTTGGAGGTGGTTTGGTTATCTTGTTACCTGATTTTCTTTATTTAAGGTGGTGAACTTGATAATACCACAAAAAATAAGTATGATCAATAAAGTGGGGTTGCATATTAGTACTGAAAAATTGTATTAAGCAAACATGTCTGTGTGAATGAGGTCATATCGTGAATACATCTTCAGTGAGGATAAAAAAAAGTTATCATTTTTAACATTCATTATTGAATTAAAAGAAAGCTTTCTCACTTGTGTACCTATATATTAATTTCAAAAGGACTTATAAAGCTCCTGAGTATCATTCAGTCAAACTACAGGAGTTCGCCCTAAAGGTAGAAACCATATCAAATATAGGCAGTGTATTAGCCAGCTTTCCCATGTTAGGTTCTGCCTGTAACCATCAGAACAGACCTCATAGTCAGTAACATTAATTGTCCAGTTTAGAGCGAAAATATTCAATTTTTTAGCATTTAGAACTGACTAAAATATTAATATATTTTATTAGATGAGGAATTTTAAACTCCATTTTATATTTCTTAACTTTTGGCTGAATTTAATGAGAAATATTTTAAGTGGGAAATGAGGAAAAGTTTTATTCCTTAACAAAAATAAGATAATATTTAAAAATACTTTTACTACTATTGATGTATTTGTAAATTTTTGCCTTATGCTTATTAATGGCTCAAGACTAATTCAAAGACTTAATTCCATAATTTATGGAGGCAGACATTTTTCTTTTTCAGGTGATTGTGCGGGCACAATTAGTACTCTGAAGCAGTAGATGAGAAGTAGGGGACTGGAAGAAAAATAAGACTGTCCTAGACTAACTTTAGGTTCAGAAGGGATCATCATTGTGCAGTTAGACCCACTGGAAGATTTGTTTTCCTTGCATGGGGGAAGAGAGCAGGCATAATGAAGCAAGGCTAAAAGTCTGTTTTTCTGATTGAACTTAAGTGGTTCACTTTATACTTTCAATACAGCATGAATGAAATAGATATCCAGTTGCTTCCACTGGCTTTTTGTTTTATTTTTATTTCAACAAATACTTAGGGAACACCTCCTCTGGGCCTAGCATTCTGCTGGGTACTGGTTGGATAGGGAACAAAGTATGCATGATTATGTCATCTTAGAACTTATATCTAGGAGAGGGAACAGAAATTAAATAAGAATACACACACATATATAATTAAAATTGTGGTGTAGTTAAGACAACAGAATGCTACATGAGAACATAATGAGATAAACCTAATTTAGAATGAATGGCTAGGTAGGAATGGCCTCTCTGACCTAAGGATGATAGAACTAGCCAGGCAAAGAATAGAATAAAGAGTAAAAATAGCAGAGGAAATGTGATGTATGAAATATTTGAGGTGAGAAAAATATAGCTGAGCTTTAGGAAATGAGAGATAAGTCCTTGTAGCTGAATTGTAATGAGCAAAGGTGCAATGTAACATCAGATATGGTTGGAGAGATTGGTAGGGGCTATATATCCAGCAAAACCTTGCAGGTAACATTATGGAAGTGAGATTTGATTCTACGTGCAATGGAAAGCCATTGAAAGGTTTAAGAACATTTCAAAAAGGTAATTCTGGTTGTAGTACAAATGATTGGGAGGGAGACAGAGTGAAAGGAGTAAGACCTGCTGGGCGGCTATTTCAGAAGTCCAGGTAAGAGATGATAGTGGCTTGGGTTAGTGTGGAGGCAGATGGGATAGAGAGAAGGGATGAGTTCAAGATTTATTTTAGCTTTTATGCCAGATACAGCCATAGACAAATCAAAATAACTATACTGGAAAATACAGGTCGAGACAGAAACAATACAAGTCAAATTTTGCTTCTTTAGAATACGCTTTACTTATTTTTCTTAGTGAAATTTAGTTCGTGCATTGGCAGTTGCTTTGGTGAGTTATTGTCAAAGTTTTATGATCTAAAATTTTGTCAGAAAACAGATACTAATAATGTAATTTGTTTACCAAATTTATATTAACTGGGATTTATGGTAGTATAAATAGATTAAATTTACATATATGTTACATTAATATAAAAGAAATCATACTTGCTGGAAATGTTTTCAAACTTTCTGATATCAAACATTACTTTCCACTGGAGCTTTTGTGTATTCTGAATGTCTGGAAGCCAAAATATTTTGTTTTAACTCCCACTCTATAGTATTTCCCAGCTGTGTACTTATATGGTATAATAAAGGGATTTAACAAATGGGAAATAGCAGCTGCATTTGGAAATTCCCTTTGTGCTCCCTTTTCACTTGATAGATTCAATAATATAGAACAAGTGTATCATCAGACCTGTAATGACTTATATGGCAAGTATCATACATACCAGTGACAAATTTTTCTTTACAGCAAAGAAAAATAATAGAAGGATTTTAGGTTTTTGGATAATCTTGCATATACTCACTACATATAGTGAGTGTATGTGTTGGGGTGAAGTGACTGTGACTAGAGTAAAATTTAATAAGCAGTTTAATCTCATTCTATTTTTAAGTAAGTATTAAGTCCAGAAGGATTGTTAGGAAGATAACTGAAACTTGTAGTTCTCTTCAACAAGGATCTTAGTTGTTACTCACTGTAATTGAACCTCATAAAATCATTGTGGAGAAATAAAATTCAAAAGAAAGTATAAAAACAATAACAAAGATTCTATCAGCGCTTTATTCTGTTTCTATTGTTATTTACTTTTTGTGATAGCCCTCACTCACGGACAGTTAGAAACAGGCACTAAAGGTTTCTTATCTTCTGGTTCAGGAAGGGTTTTACTTTGAAATATCAAGACCACAGAGGAGCTTTTCTGTGAGACAGGGTAAAGACAAAGTTCTGCCAATCCCCACTTCCTGATTAGAAAAAAAATCTTCAGATGTTAAAATTCTCATTAATTACTTTGATGTTGTACTCCAATGAAATATGAGACTATACAATTTCGAACAAAAGAATTCATTGTGGCATAAGCAAAGGAGAATAGAAATTTTAGAGAATAGAAATTTTAGAAATCATCATTCCAAGACCAGTTGAAAATAAAAAATTTTAGACTCTGATTTTAATTACCAATACTTATATTATGGACACGAAAATGTTCGTTTTAAATTTACCATGCTGTGTTAATTGGTAGAATCCACTTGCAGTCTCAGAAGGTAGTATAAATAAGAATTCACTGTCCTTCCTTGTTATGTATGACAACTATTTTCATTATGGTACCAGCACCTTTTCTGCAGCACCTTTTTTGCTGAGTAATATTGACACTGTTCTCTGAAATGTGTTTTTCCTCCCATTAGAACTGATTCATTAGACAGAAATAAATTCCAATTATTTTTCCATTGAAAAATGTATAATGTATTCTTCTTTTTAATGTTAACAAGCATGAAGGAACACTTTTGTAGTAATATTTAGTGGCTGGCATATGATATTGTGTGTAGTGATTATCTGCTAAAGATTACTTTAGTATGTAGTACGTACTAGGTTCCAAACATTGGGACTTTCTTGTGACTAAGGTAGATATGATCCCCTCACAAAGTGGACAATGGTAAGTACAATGAAGAAAATTGAATAAGAAAATGTCACTGAGAGTGACTGCTTTAAATAATCCAGGAAACGTCTTTTCGAAGAGGTGACATTTGAGTTGAGATTTGAATAATGCAAAAATTTGGGGGAATATACCCAGAGTGTATAGAAATGCAAAAACCTTTTGGTCGGTGTATTTGAGCAGTAGGAAACAATGGAGTGTCTGGAGTGGAACGGGTGAGGGAGAGAATGGTATGAGATGAAATCTAGGAAGCAGGCAGATACTATGGCGTTTCATAGGCTACAATGAGATGTTTGGAGTGTACTTCAAGTGCAAGAGGAAGAAGTTCTTGGAAGATTTTAAGCAAGAGGCTACCATGATTTATGTTTTTTTTTTAATGATTATATTAACTGTGCTATGTAGAGAATGGATTATGAGCGATAACACCAGAAGCAAGGGCACCTATTAGGAAAACTGTTGTGCTGCAGGTGGGTGTTTGATGATGTGGAGGAGCAGACAGTTAGGGAAGTTAATCTTTGAGGAGTTCCCATAGAGTGTGAGGAAGACAAGATTCACATAGAGGGTGAGGAGAATATTTTACGTAATGTCCATGCAAGCAGAAATTTAGTCAAGAATGAACAGGAAGTGAAGTTAATGAGACCAGGGTGACAGGAAGGGTTAGGCTTCCTTCGGGACCAAGAATGCTCCCGTGAGAGGACAGAAGCTTTCGGCCCAGCAGGAGCTGTTTGTAGGTGACTTCTGACTTAGGTTATGGGGACATGGGCTAAGCAGAAATAGTATCTCGTACAAGATCCCCAAAGTGACAGGATTGTAAGTGGGACCTTCTGCATGCACGAGCACTGATGTACGCATGCTCATATTGATACATATTTTAAGCCAGAATGAGATTATATGCATTTGGCTTTTAACTGCTAGTCTAACTAAGTGGAAGTAACCATACTGGACCCTCAGCCCCAGAATATCAGAACTTCTTATTTTATAGACTTACTTAAATTCCCCCAAGTTTTATCTTCTAGAAAAGTTTTAAAAATAATTTTTCCACTACACGTAAAAGATGCAATAATGTCCTTTGTTGTAATTGAAATAAAATAATGATAGGCAAGCTGAGGTATTTAATAAATGACTGTTGGAAACAATATTTTCCTGCTTGTAAACAATTTCCCCTCTTTGCCTTTCTTGCTTTCAGTCCAGTGAAACTGCTAATCAACTGGAGTGTTCTATGTAGTTTGCTTTGAGTTGTAAAAATCCTGGTGTGGACTTTGTACCTTTTCTGGGAATGGTGTTGTTGTCATTACATGGTAGTATAGTCCAGGAATTTTGAGTAAGGATTTAATCCTTCACAGTCATGCTTTATGTCGTGACTGACTTTTAAAAGATTTCTAACTTGGTCACCTATTAAAAGATTTTAAAAACGTGAACTGTTACCAAGTTTTTTGTAATATTTAGTCATTTAATGTAGTGGGTAGCACCCAGATAAAATTTATTTCTTCAATCTTATTAAAAATTTTTAATTTTTAAAATTTAAAATATAGTTGATTTACAATGTTCCTTTAATTTCTGCTGTACAGCAAGTTTGAGACTGCATTTTAGAAAGTTTAGTTAAACCCACTAGTCCACCTGGTCAGAACTATGCAAGGTTTATTTTCATCTTTTTGGTATTTGATTGATCTATGAAGCACTGGGGAAAAAAAATCCATAAACTATCAATATTTAGATTTCCTGAGAAATTTAGTTACTACTATTCTCATTTTTGGATTTTGGAAATTCATTCAATTTAAAGATCAACGCTAGACTTCTGGTAGTAAGTGAAATTATTCGTCATTGCTGCTGAGTCATGAAGCAGCATTCTCCAAGAAGCCCTGTGGGAGAGGTCTCATTTTCTATAACTTTGAAACTATATTAGAACACAGTATTGTCTGTGTTTAAACTTATCTCAGAAGCTTAAAGACAGAAATTTACTTACAATTTGGACCAAAAATAAAACCATATTTTATGACATGGGGGTGGATAATGAAATATACAGTGAATTGTCTACTGCTAACAGATTGATCACATTTATATATTCATGTTCTGCTTATGTGTACTGTTTCATTCCTGCTATTAAAATGTGTATTTAAAACACTTTCCTAAATCTGGTTTGTTCAAGCAAAATGATTAACAGCATACTACTTGGAAATATTTCGATGGAAATTTGAATTATTTTATCATTAGTCTTGATATAATACATCTTTCTAAATATTCTTTTTGGAAGACTTTTCTTACTTACCTAGCATATTATCAAAATCTTTATCAAAAGTAGAAACATTGACATGCTCTGAAATAGTTGGCTTTTTCCCCCTTGGGCAAGAAGGAATCAGGTATGCATGTTGATTAACACACTCCAGTCATTAACATGTGATTATGTGGGCTGCATACTGAGCACCTGCCAAAATATAAAAATCCAGTGCTTTACTACATCTGTGCAAGAGACTTTTTGCATTTCTTTTGTATTTTGATAGTTCAAGGAAAATCAGAGCCCAGTATCTTTTCTTTTCTTTTTTTTTTTTCTCAGTGGAATGAAATTGTGTATACAGAATGTTTTCAAGGAGATGGAATATGCCATGTTTATTTTTATTTTAATCTTTTGGGCTGTGTAACATCCAGTGACTGGAGTTGGCAGAGTTCTGACTGTAACATGAATCTCTTAATGATCTCCATCACTGACATTCACTTACAATTTATAGCATTTCTCTGTGTTCATAAGGATTATATTTTTCTGAGATTCAGCTAATATTCCTTTAATTTGCTTTATTTTAATATGATACATTTATGTCTTATAAATATTGCATTTTTATTTCTTTCACCAATATGCTGTGAGTGTGTCTCATAGTGATGCCAGGCCTGCTACTGTGGTTTGATTTTTCCTGTCTAATTTTCATTTGTAGCTTGGCTTTGTAGCGTTTCCAGACACCTAGGAAAAGTCATCATTCAATAATTATTTAAAATGAAACCTGGTTATTAATAGAAAATCTAGTATGATCTAGTATAATGGAACAGTTTGACTGAGCGGGCCTATTCCACTCAGGTTTTATTTTCTTGATAGATTTAAATTACATTCAAATGTAGTAGAAGGTTTTTTTTTTTAGGGCCGCACCTGCAGCATATGGAGCTTATCAGGCTAGGGGTCGAGTTGGAGCTATAGCCACCACAGCCACAGCAACGCCAGATCCGAGCCACATCTGTGACCTACACCACAGCTCATAGCAATGCTGGATCCTTAACCCACTAAGTGAGGCCAGGGATCGAACCTGCATCCTCATGGATGCTAGTCAGATTCGTTTCTGCTGAGCCATGATGGGAACTCCATTTTTTTTTTAATAAGCTTCTTGTCAAAATGATTAATATTAATTATTAAAAGCTCATCTCAGGACACTAATAATTTTCTAATTAAAACAGAACTTCACAAGCAAATTTCAACCTCTGAGTGGTTCTGATTAATATTCACATTTTTTTGTACAGAATTCCTTCTTGACCATTGATAACCTAGATACATCACTATAATGGAATATAACTAGTGATGAAATCTCCGCATTTCTGTAATGATCTAAGCAACATAGTGTAGAAAGTAGTGCATATATTATATAGCATGCATTTGCTTGACTAATTTGAACTTTTTCAAGATTAGAATGAGATGTGAATCTTAGGGTCCTTCTAGACCAGCATAAGTCAGATGATGCTGCCTATGATAGTGTATTGCTTTGGGAAGAGAGAGCTGGGATTTTATTTGCACTCTTCTAGATTACCTCCACTTTAATTTGGAGTGGGTTACTTTCCATAAAGTCAACTTAACATAACTAATCCTGCTCCCATTATTTATTTGGAGATGAGATTGTAAGGGCTCTCTTAGATTATTGAGTAAAACCACCCACACAAAGCAGGAAAGACCCTACTTTGCTTGTTCCATGAACATATCTAATTTTTCTTGAACACATCTAATGAATATGCCTTAATTATCTTGATATGCAAATTATCCCACTGTCTGTCCTCTGCAATAAGAAGTTTCCCTTGCTTTCTAAGAGAAATATATCCTTTTTAAAGAAAAACAACTTCAAGCTATTATTCCTTTTGTTAATATAGCGTTCAGTGTGATGACATTTATTTTTTATACTATTAACCTTTAAAGTATTATTTTGGTATGACTACATTCCTATGACCTTTAGGCATTAGTTTTTCTAGGTGATTCAAATTGAGTTCAATAGTATAACTCTGTGTAAACCACATTCTCAGATTCAAAATATAAATTATGAACCTTTGCTAATAAAATTGTACAATCAGGTAAAAATTAGAAATGAATAATTATGCATTTCATTTATCTTCTTTATATTTCATTAACACCCTAGAAAATAAGGAAACCTTATTTAATAAAATGATTGGAAATTATTTTGTAAACTTTGCTTTGATTATAATTTCACTCTGATTTGTTTTTACTTCCAATGTACTGAGAATACCTAGACTGTAATATTCTCAGGTTCATAAAACTTTTGGGAAGAAATGTGCCCTAAGTCAAGCATAGATAGATTATTGTGGTATAACAGAAGAGTTTCATTTACCTTGAAACACAAAGAATTAGAACATTTTTGTAAATGACTACTAATTTAGGAATTTTTTTGTTAGTTCCAGTATTTAATTAGTAATTTTTGCATAATTGTGGGTTAGCCAGGATTAAACCATGTAATCCATGAATAAGTTGAGGAAAAATTTTCTCTTGAATTCAGAGTTAATATTTGGCCTTCAGTTGTATTAAATTTTTTTTGATAGTGCTTCTACCAAAATACTTTTCTTATTTTTTGTTCTTGCACTAATGTATTTTTGTATGTGAAGTTGATTACAGTTTATTTATTTTGCTTTCTGAAATTGACAGTAAAATCCTTATGGGCACTGTTCTCTTGGATCCATGAGAAATGACATAGTAGGGCAAGAAATGAATATAAATCTGAGTTTTTGTATTTCTGGAAATTAAGAGAGAAAAATAAAAACTAACACTACCCCCTTCCCCAGAGAGAAAGTATGGACTCTGTGATTGTAACTGAGCCATCAGTCCAAGGTTGTGTGTTGTCTTCAGGTAGAGTAATGCATGAGAATTGAGGATATCCTATGCCAGATTAGACTTCTATTTGCTGTCTGTGGTAAATGTGACAGTTTTGTGCCTTGTTTCCTTTTTCTGGAAATGTAAATATAGGTAGATAATAGATGTTTTATAAGCAACATAGTCTCTGAGGAATCATTTCCAGCCTTACCTGTTCTATCTGTAAAAACTTAAATCAGACAACTAGAGATGTTATATAAAAAATTTCTAGATTACAGACAGCCTCTTTTTACACCATTATATATGTGTAGTTGACATATTAGAAGGAAATTTGAAAGCTTTCGTGGTGAAATTCTCAAAATTAGAAACTTTACTTGGGCAAGATTGTAGTGAAGGGAGAAGATTGTTGAGTTCACAGAATGGCCAGAAGGGCTCGGTGTGTATGACATAGAGAGCAATCTATTCTCTTGTTGCTCTTCCTTAGGTGAACTAGACCATAAAAGCACTTCACTGTTAATTGAGCATAATTGCTATTAAGGAACAAATGGATTTGACTGACCTTCATTGGGCCCTTGTACTTATTAATGTTAAGATTTGTGAGGAATGAAGAGCATACTATGAGCTATTTCTTTTTTTGTATGACCCCAGACTCATCATTTTAAAATGGGCAATCAAGATGTAGGTAAAAAGTTGATAGTTGTTTTGGGGGGGGGTCTTAATTATTACTCCTTTTCTTAGTGGATCCCAACTATCTGACTTTTTCCCTAAACACATTATATCTTATTTTCTGTTTTTACTGAAGCTACCCTGATACCCTTGAATGATTGTAGAATCTCCCTTTCCCACAAAGGCCCCAATTTCTATCATGGATTAGGGAGATGTTTCCCAGAAGCTGAATTAAATGGCATTTCAAAAGATTATTTGTGCCATACTATAAGCACAAATAATAGTATGTGCTCTTCCTCTTCTTCCCTGCCAACTCTGAAAACAGGTCTCTGGTACCTTCACTCTCCTATTTTCAAGGTTATTTTCCTATTTTTTGGTGGAGGGTAGGGAGGAGTTTTTACTTTACCTCATTTGCTTAAATTATTTAATTCTGATATCTGAGGTTTTTCCACCATGTCAAAGTTCTCTTAATTATTGCTAATTTGGATAACACTTATGCAACACAGGTTCCTAGTGAGCTGACTGATACTTGGATCCTGTGATATGCATATTACTTAAGCTCCCATCATAGCCTTTAATTCTTTTAAAGCATACTAGGTGCTTTGCTAATTACATAAGAAAAATTCACTGATGTTTTAATAAGGACATTAATATCCCTCAAATGGAGAAGAGAATAAAACAACTGCAAAGCAAGAAAGCATGAGGAGAATAGACTTGACACTGGAGTAAGTAGTTACCTCTTAAGTAAAGCTCTGTGGAATCATTTGAGACTCTTTATGCACAGAAATTTGCTCTATAAGAATTTGTCCAACTATACTTCTCCAACTTCTTCATGATCACACACCTCTTTACCCAGTGTCTCCAGTTGTCAAAGAAAACATCCTTTTGATTCAGTGGGATTATTTTTATTTTTATTTTTCCCTGGGGTTATTTAGAAGAAACATAATTTAGAAGAAAGGATACTAACTCATAGAAGACCTGTGTTTATCTCTGCTAGTAATTTGTGTGTGACCTTGGGAAAGTCAATTCATATGTCCTGATTTCAGTTTCTTCATCTCAAAAATGAAAGACTCAAAGCACATAGCACCAGTTGCAGCTGAGCCCCTCAACTGGTCCAGGGGCCAGCTCTGCCCACCTGTGCGCTGCAGCTGCAGCTGTGGCCCTGCCACAATAGGAGGGCACATGCAGCCCACATAGGGGGCATCGCTTGAATTGCTGGCTCTGATGGCCAGGTAGGATTGCAACTCTTAGCCCCATAGGACATCTCCTACATAAGTTCATTCCTTTAATACTGGGAAAGGTAGCTGATTTACCTTATACGTAGGGACAAGCCCAGAGAATTAGTAAAAATGAAGAGATAAAGGAATATGCTTTAACTGAAAGAAAAGACAAAACCTCAGAAAAAGAACTAAACAAAATGGAGATGAGCAGTCTACCTGATAAAGAGTTCAAATTAATGGTCGTAAAAATGCTTATGAGAAAACTTGGGAGAAGAATGGATGAACACAGTGAGAACTTCAACAAAGAGTTAGAAAATATAAAGTACAAAACAGAAGTTATAAATGAACTGAAAAATACACCTGATGAGTTCAGCGGAAAACTGGATGAAGTAGAAGAAGAAATCAACAAGCTTGAAGATGAAGCAACGGAATTCAGCAAAATGAAAAAAGAATTAAAAAAAGGGAGATTCAGCAATCTTTGGGACAACATCAAATGAATAACTTTTGCATTACATGGGTCCCAGAAGAAGAGAGAAATATCTAGAAATAAGTATTTGAAGAAATAGTGGCTGAAATCTTCACTAATCTGGGAAAGTAGACATGCATCCAGGTACCTGAATTCCAGAGCTCTAATTAAGAAGAATTCAAAGAGACACACATCAGGACACATTATAATTAAAATGGCTATAGTTAAGAATAAAGAGAATCCTAAAAGCAGCAAGGAAAAACAACTTGCTATGTACAAGGGAAACCTCATAAAGCTTTCAACAGATTTTTGAGCAGAAGCTTTACAAACTATAAGGGAATGGAATGACATATTTGAAGTGCTGAAAGGAAAAACTTTCTATCCCCAAAAAATTATCATTCAGGATTAAAGGAGAGATTGAGTTCCCCATATAAATAAAAGCTTAAGGAGGTCATCACTACTAAACTGGCCCTATAAGAAATATTAAAGGGACTTCTTTAACCAGAAAATAAATGGAACAAATAAACAGTAAGAACATAAAATGAAGGTGGTCAAAATGTACAAACTTCCAGTTATAAGATAAATGAGTACTAGAGGTATAATGTACAACATGATTAATATAATTTATACTTCCTTTGCTATATATGAAGGTTGTTAAGCAATCAAATTCTGAGAGTTCTCATCATAAGGAAAATATTTCCCTTTTTCTTTTCTTTTGTATCTAGATGAGATGATGGATGTTCATTAAACTTATTGTGATAATCATTTTATGAAGTATATAATCAAATCATTATGCTGCACAACTTAAACTTATACAGTGCTATATGTCAATTATATCTCAATAAAACTGGAAGAAAAAAATAAAAATCTCACTGGAAAAAGTAAATATATAATAAAGGTAGTGAATCAATCATTTATAAAGCGAACATGAAGTTTGAGAGACAAAAGTGGTAAAAATAAGTCGAATTACAATATTTAGTTATGGGATTTGTAAAATAAAAAGATGTAATACATGTCATTAAAAGTATAAAATGTGGGTGAGGAAAAAGATAAATTTTTGGAATGTGTTCAAATTTAATTCAGCTTTTACCAATTGAAAAACAAACTGCTATATACATAGGATGTCATGTGGAACTTCTCAGTAACCACAAGTAAAATACACAAAAGAAAATGAGAAAGGAAACTAAACATAACAGTAAAGAAAATCACCAAACACAAGGGAAGAGAGAAAGAGAAGAAGAAAGGGCAGAGAGTAATTATAAAAACAATCAGGAAACAATGAACAAAATAGCATTAAGTACATATCTATCAATAATTCCTTTAAATGTAAATGTAGATGAATCATCAAAACACATAGAAAAGTTAAATGAATAAAAAAAATAAGACCCAACCTTGCTGCCTACAAGAGAATAACTTCATGTCTATGAGTCTGTTTCTGTTTTGTAGGTAGGTTCATTTGTGCTATAGTTTAGATTTCACATATAAGTCCTATCATATGGTATTTGTCTTTCTCTTTTTTACTTACTTCACTTAGTATGAGAATTTCTAGTTGCATCCATGTTGCTGCAAATGGCATTATTTCATTCTTTTTATGGCTGAGTAGTATTCCATTGTTTATATGTACCACATCTTCCTAATCCAAACTACTAATTTAGAATGGATAAACAATGAGGCCCTACTGAATAGCACAGGGAAGCATATCCAATCTCTTGGGATAGAACATGATGGAAGATAATATAAGAAACGGAGTCAGTATGTATGCATGACAGGTGACTTTGCTGTACAGCAGAAATTGACATTGTAAATGATTGTAAATCAACTATAATTTTAAAAAATAGAATAACTTCAGAAGTAAGGATACACAGGAGTTCCCTTTGTGGCTCAGTGGAAATGAACCTGACTAGTAATCCAGGAGGATGAGGGTTCAGTCCCTGGCCTTGTTCAGTGGGTTAAGGATCCAGCATTGCCGTGAGCTGTGGTGTAGGTCACAGATACAGCTTGGATTTGGTGTCACTGTGGCTGTGGCTTGCTGGCAGCTGCAGCTCTAATTCAACCTCTAGCCTGGGAATTTCCATATGCCACAGGTACAGCCTAAAAAGACAAAAAAAAAAAAAAGTAAGGATACACAGACCAAAAGTAAAGGGATAGAAAAAGATATTTTATGCAAATGGAAATGAAAAGCCAGAGAAATAGTACTTATATCAGACAAAGTAGACTTTAAAACAAATACTGTAGTAAAAGACAAAGGAGGTCATTATATACTGATAAAGGATTCAATCCAGCAAGAATATATAACATTCGTAGATATATATGCAGCCAACATAGGAGCACTGAAATATATAAAGCAAATATTAACAGACCTCAAGGGAAAAACTGAAAGCTATACAATAATAGTGTGGGAGTTTAACACCCCATTTACATCAATGGATAGACCATTCAGATAGAAAATCAGTCAGGAAACACTGGGCTTGTATGGCACATTAGACCAAATTGACTTAATAGATACAGTTGATCCTTGAACAACACAGGTTTGAATTGTGCAGGTCCATTTATATGTGGATTTTTTCCAATAAGTATATAGAAATATACATGTAGAATATCATATGCAAGAGCTTATGTTAAAGTCGATAGGCTCTCCTTTCATAGGCATAAGATGAGCGATATTTAATATAAAGTTGATAATTTGTTAGTTTTCTTATTGGCTTTAATTTTGCTTTCAAAGAATTATTGTACAGAATGTTTCTTTCTCTCATAATTGTAGAAACTGCATTCATAGGGCTGCATTCTTCCTGTTTTTATTCAACATAGAATTTGAAGTCCTAACTACAGTAACTAGACAAGAAAAGAAATAAAAGGCATCAAAATTAGAAAGAGGTAAAACCATTACTTTTTGCAGATGACATGATACTATACATAGAAAACCCTAACAACTCCACCAAAAAACTCTTAGAACTATAATCCAGTAAAAGCATAAGGTAAAAAATCAATGTACAAAATGTGTGGCATATCTATACACTAGTGTGAACTCTCAGAAAAATAAGAAAACAATCTCATTTAAAAGAATTAAAAGTTGCATCAAAAAGACTAAAAATACCTAGGTATAAATTTAACCAAGGAGGTGAAAGACCTGTGCACTGAAAACTGTAAGAAATTGATGAAAGAAATTGAAAAAGACATATTAATTTGAGGAGACATAAACACCCCATGTTCTTTATATTACAGTATTATTTATAATAGATAAGATATGGAAATAACCCAAGTGTCCATCAATGGATGGATGGATAAAGAAGATGTGTGTGTGTGTGTGTGTGTGTGTGTGTGTATGTATGTCTGCAGTACTACTCAGCCATAAAAAAGAATGAAATCCCGCCATTTGCAATAACATGGTGAACCTTGAAGGTATTAGGCTAAGTGAAACAAGTCAAACAGAGGAAGAGAAATACCTATGAGTTCACTTATATGTGGAATCTAAAACAAAACAAAGTAAATGAACAAGAACAACAAAAAACAAAAACTCATTAAGACAGAAAACAGATCAGTAGTTACCAGAGGGGGAGCAAGTTGAGGGGTTGGGAGAAATTAGTGAAGCAACTCAACTGTATGGTGATGGATGGTAACTAGACTGGTAGTAGTGATCACTTTGTAGTGAAACTAATGTCAAATTATAATGCTGTGCACCTAAACATTAAAAAAAAGATTGAGGGGTATTTTAAAAAGAAGGGATCAGAGAGAAATTATATTACTCAAAGCTGGATTTTCTATGAAATTTTGCTGATGATGAGCATGGATAAACACGTTTGAAAATATTATATAATCTATGAAAATGCATAAAATTGAGTTTTATGGAAATGAGTTTTTTAATGTTGATGATGTGAAAGAAAACAATGTTTAGTTATTAAACGAAAAGAAAGGAAAATTTTGTTCTAGATTAAAAGAGATTTAAGAGCATAAACAAATATAAACCATGATTTTGACTGGATTCAGTTTTGAAAAAATATTTAGGGTCAATTGTGGAAAGTTTAATATGGCTTTTATATTAGATACCATATAAGAATTATTAATTTTCTTAGATATAATAATAGTATTCTGGTTACATTGGAGAATATCCTTATTTTTGGCAGATGTATGCTAAAGTATCTAGGGGTAAGATGGCATGTGATGTCAATAATATGCTCTAAAATTGTCCAGCATTACAAAATTAGATGGATAGATACATACATACACATATATACATAAAGCAAATATGTCAAAATGTTAATAATTGTTCAACCTAGCTGATCATTATAGTAGCATCAATTATGTTATTCTTTATAGTTTTCTGAATGTTTAAAATTTTTCCTAACAAAATTTAAAATGCCCATGTGAGAAAAAGGAAAGATTTGAAGTATAATTACCAAGTCTTGTTAACTACTTCTATCTTCCTTGATTTCAGGGTTAAAATTGTCTTAGCCAATTCAGTTTAGCCTGGTCATGTTGTCTAGGTTGAATATCACATGATAGTTTGAATAATAATGAATTTTCATATGAAAGTGACTCTCTGGAGTTGGTAGGCACATGAATCTACTAGTAGCTAAACCTTGATGGAATGTTACTTCATGTATTGAGAAATTCACTATTAGGCTTGCCTGCTTTAAAAAAGCTTTTCTTACTGTTCTGTTACCAAAAAGCTATAACATATTTTCATCTTAGCTGCTGTCTGTCCCATGGCATTAAATCTTAAAAGTATAATATCTCTAAGGCTGCAGTAGTGTACCTTAATTCTTTGTTGTTTACACAATCTTGAGTACATTCAGTTCAGGGCATTATTCTTTAAAAAAAGAGAGAAAGAGAAACAAATTGGAACATAGAGAAGAATGAGCAGGATGACTGAAGCATGTGTTATGGGGAAGAAATTAAGGAAACATGTTTCACCTAGAAAAAGAGAAGATGCAAGAGTACCGTAATAGCTGTGTGTATTGAAAGTGCTGCTATTTTGAATATTTTCGTGGGATAGAAAGAACTATAGGCTGAAAGAATAGGATTCCTATTCCTATAAGTAAGAATGTTTGACAACCTCCAAAGATGAGATGGACAGTTTTGGTAGGCCCTAAATCTTCTGTTAGTAGAAGCGTTCAAGGAGAGACCAGAAAGTCAGTTGTCATGGGTATTGTAACAGCCATCATCACTAGCCCTACCACTACCATCCTATAATGAGAAATTTCTATTTTAAGTGTGTTATTTTTACTCATTCATTTAATTGTATTAACAACCTTATGAGATAGGTTCTGTACTGCTGTTATTATCCCTCCCCTTTTATAGCTGAGGAAATTTAGGCACAGAGAGATTAACTAACTCTGGAGCTATATGAGAGGTGGATGGAAAAATTTGGATTTAACTAGAAAATCTGTCTCAGAGAGCCTACTTTGTTTACTCTTATGGGGATTCAAGTACTAGATTGGGTTGAACAATTAGTTTTTTAAGGGCCTTTGAATTTTGAGATTTTGGTTCTGTATTCTGATATTGTGTGTGTGTATGTATATATATACATATACATATATATATATATATAGATGATGCAAGGCTTTTCTATGTCCTTGTTTTGATAACTTTGGGGACTTTAATATTTTTTCTATATTTACTCTGTATACTATATTTAAATCCATTTATTAAATATCATGGTAATGAGGCCATTTAAAAAACTTGCGGTATTTTAATTTTTTTCTTTGAATCAAAGTAACATTTTTTTAAACAATAAAAACTATGTTTTTCTTTTTTAATTGTTTTTTAGTTTTTTAAATTGTTTTTTAAAAACAATAACAACTATTTTTTTTTCTTCTTAGACTTTAGGAATCATGGCACTTTAGCAAATATTGGTAACAAATCCAGATTCTGACACATCATAAGTAAATTTATTATTATTAAATATTATGGTAATAGTGTAGATTGGTAACTTTGAGAATGCCATATAAATCTAATATATAATACCAAGTATCAGTTTTAATAAAAGAGAAAGAGGACATATTTTGTTTTACTGCTAGAGCTAATGATACATTTGTTAGGAATAAGCTGTTGGTAATTGGAACCGAATTCAGTATTTTCATTTATGTAAGCTCCTTTAAACTGGTGCTTTTCCTTAAAATGTTTCACATTAGAGGAAAACATTATTTTATTTTGTTATTTATATATATATATATATACATATATATAAATAACAAAATAAAATATATATATATAAAATAAAATATATATATAAAATAAAATAAAAAAAAAATATATATATATTTCTACTGTATAGCATGGTGACCCAGTTACACTTACATGTATATATTCTTTTTTCTAACATTACATGTTCCATCATAAGTGACTAGACATAGTTCCCAGTGCTACACAGCAGGATCCCATTGCTAATCCATCCCTAAGGCAACATTCTGCATCTATTTACCCCAAGCTCCCAGTCACTCCCATTCCCTCCCCTTCCCCCTTGGCAACCACAAGTCTATTCTCCAAGACTCTCATCCTGGGTGAAGTTAAGTCAGAAAGAGAAAGACAAATACCATATGATATCACTTATATCTAGAATATAATATACAGCACAAAGGAACTTTTCCACAGAAAGCATACTTCTTCCTCTGAGAAAGAACCTGTAAATATCAGCAATTGAGTTTTCAGCACACTAAAAACCATTAGCTATCTTTTGTTAGCACGAAGTTGTTGGAATCTAGATTAGGTAAAGCTTTTTTTTGTCAGCTACCAATAAAACTATGGTAGAATACCTGTAATGTAACAGAATTAGCAGATATCTTTAGTTCATTTAAAAAAAGGGTTGTTTAAAGTGGGAAATCAGAAAAAAGCAGTATATACATAGCATGTATATAACTCTATAATATATTGACTATACATGTATATGTGTAATTTATATACTATAACTTGAACACTTACTTGAAACAAAATATATAAATACAGTGCATACTGAGGTGAGTGGAGCCATCTGACTTGGTAAAGATTGATCACTGCCATGACTGACTTGCTAATACATGGTGACTTAAACAGAAACAACTTTTAGTTGGTTTTATTATCATTCTTGAACACTTACTTGAAACAAAATATATAAATACAGTGCATACTGAGGTGAGTGGAGCCATCTGACTTGGCAAAGATTGATCACTGCCATGACTGACTTGCTAATACATGGTGACTTAAACAGAAACAACTTTTAGTTGGTTTTATTATCATTCTTAACTCCTTTATGGACATCGCATCCCTTTAATTGCCTCCAGTCAAAGACTACCAGGAACACACCCATAGTTGAGAAAATTTAATTTATTACTCATTGCAGTAGCGAGAACTCACACCATAGAGAACCATGAAGAATGTTTCAAAGAATTTTTTTTAAGGATTTGGGCTTTAGGTGATTTGGGGTAGGGTATAAGGAAACAGTTTATTAGAGATTAGGGACTATCAGAAATCAGGGATAAATTTGTGATTGGATATCTTAAGAAATCGAATATATAGGAAGGGCAGACTAGAGTGAGAATAAAGCTGTAACTGGGGAGGCAGTATAACTTAAATGGAAAACAAAGCAAAACAACAATGACAACATATGAGGCACTGAGAAGAACACACATAGTTCAACCTTACTAATAGGTGGAAGAGAAAGGTAAGGGAGGATAATATTCCATCTCTGCAATTACTTTGGTACAGGTAGGGAAGTCGATTCATACTGCTGCTTAGAGAAGCTATCTTCTGTGCATTTCTCCACTGCAATGACTTCCACCTGTATGTGGGTTTCAACTCTGTTATGTTGGGCAAGATTCCATTCCTGACCTATGGTCTCTGCCTGTCTCAATTCCTGACATTCTATCTGACTTTTGCAACCCTAGTTCACTTCTCTCCTCTGCTTGCAGTATGGCTGCCCATTCACTTTACTGGGCAAGGTGCAATTGGAACCCAGCTAAATTAGAGTTGTAATATACTATAGCTGCTCCTAGGCAGAGTGGAGATAATCTATATGCATTAGGTTAAGTGAGAATTGATAGTATCCCCAGAGGAAGCTAATGTTGAGGTTATTGGAGCTTTGTGAGGGGCCAAATCTTAGAGCAATTAGTTAGGGATTACTTTATAAAAAAGGTGATGCTGAGCATTGATATCGAAGAGAGTAATATAGTACAGTATAATATAGTATTTATTATTCCACTTAGATGAACAAATATTAATAAAAACCTAAAAATTGTGCCAGTGATTATCATGACTATATTTTCAGAATTGAAAATTGAAACCAAAGATAATTGGGCAAAGGAGATTTTAATTTAATAAGAGTAGGTATCATTTATTGAGTCCTTAGTTGATAGGCACTGCACTAAATGCTTTGTATGTTATTCATTTCTCACAACAACTATTTGAGGATATAATTGTAATTCCATACTATGAAAAGGCAGAGTGTAACTCCCATCCCCCTGACTATGGGCAAGCCTCGGTGACTTACTATTCAGTAGATTGCATTGACAGTTAAAAGGCATGACTTCTCAGAGTAGGTTACAAACAGTAACATAACTTTCATCTGGCTCTTTTGGGGACATGTGCTTTTGAAGGCCTGAACTACTATGTAAGAGGTCCAGGTAGTCTGAAGACAACATGCTGGAGAGAAAAAATAGTGTGGAGAGATCACATAGAGGAAAATGTCCAAGGAACGCCAGCTTCTAAACCCTAGCTCTTGAAATGTTCACTTGTGTGAGTAAAGAAGCCTTTGAGATGACTCCAACCTTAGCCACTGACTTAATGGCAACCTCATGAGAGATCTTGCAGCAGAACCACCCAGCCCAGATGGTCCCAAATTCCTGACCCACAGAAACTGTTACAGATAATAAATCATTATTGCTGTTTTAGGCATTAAGTTTTAGGATGATTTCTATACAATAAATAACTAATGTAAGGTATCTTGGTAATTGGATTAGAGTTAGCAATGTAGTGAAAGCCCCCTCCCCCGCCCCCGGAAATGTAAGGCAAGAAAAGATTTAGAAGGTAAGTGTTATTGTATGACATCTTTTACTGATGAGAGTGATTTTTATTATGGCCCTGTGGAATGGAAAAATACTGGATTGGGTGTCAGAAAACCTACATTTAGAGTTTAGCTCTGCCTGTTCTACCTGTGTCACATAGGGAAAACCACGAAACTTTTAAGTGTTACTTTTCTTCTTGTTGAAGATGAAGTTGTAGAATTTTGATATTCAGTTCTTGGCAATAAATTTGTAGAACAACATCTAGAGATTGGAGTATATTGGAAGAGAATGACCAAGGATCTGGACACCATGTCAAATGAAAAATAGACATTGTAACTGGAGGAGTTTCAACTAGAAAAGGATTATTAATTTTGTTGATGCCTTAAGATACGTTGAACAACTCCACCATGGAAGAGGAAATGGATTTGATTTTGTGTATTTTTTGAGGGCAAACAGGAAACAATGGTAATAATGATAAGGATCTAGATTTTTTACCTGATCAAGGATTCCTTTTTAAATAACTAGTTTTACCAGAAAGTATTATTCAAGAGCCTTAAACTACAGAAATGCCAAGGAAAGAAAACTGCCCCTCTCCCCCTTCCCCCTGCCACCCCACCCCCCAGTTCAGTACAGGGAAACTATTAATATACTAACTCTCTAGACCAAGAAGATTTTCTGATTGAAAATTTTATTTATTTATTTATTATCTTATGTATTTACTTACTTCCTTAGGGATGCCCTGGCAGCAAATGGAAGTTCCCGGGCTAGGGGGTGAATTGGAGATGCCTCTGCAAACTGACAACACAGCCACAGTGACACCAGGTCCGAGCCACATCTGTGACCTGTGGCGCAGCTTGTGGCAATGCCAGATTCTTAACCCACTGAGTGCAGTCAGGGATCAGACTTGCATCCTCATGGATACTATGATTGGATTCTTAACCTGCGAGCCACAATGGGAACTTCAAAAGTTTTATTTATGACAGAACATTTGCAAAAAATATTTCATTTCAAAAAGAAAATATAAAAATATAAAACTACATATTATTTCAACACTCAGAGGGCCATTAGCATTGGATATTCTGTTGTCTTTTCTATATACATTATTTTCTTAAAAAATATATTGCTATTTCTCAGAGTTCCCATTGTGGCTCAGTGGGTTAAGAACCCAACACTTTCTCTCTGAGGCTGTGGGTTTGATCCCTGGCCTTGTTTAATAGTTTAAGGATTTGGTATTGCCTCAAGCTGCAGCACAGACTGAAGATGAGTCTTGGATCCAGTGTTGCTGTGGCTGTGGCCTAGGCGGGCAGCTGCAGCTCAAATTTGACCTCTATCCCAGGAACTTCCATAGGCTGTAGGTGTGGCCATAAAAAGAAAAAATATGTATATTGCTATTCCTCACTAACATACTTTTTACTGATATTATGAATATTCCATGTCATTAAATTTTCTGCAAAAATATGATTTTCAATAATTTCAAATTATTCCACCATATGGATAAAATGATAATACCCTCAAATAATTCCTACAATTGGAAATGCAGGTTGCCTCTAACTATTCATCACTATAAACAACACTGTATTCAACATATATATTATTTTTAATGGCTATGTGGTATTCCATTGTGCAGCTATATCATCTTTTATTTAATGAATATCTTATTTTTTAATATCTCAGGTAATGTTTTGCTGAAGTAAACAATTCTGTCAACAGGGCTAGAGCAGATCTTTACCCTTCACCTTAAATTTTGATTATTTTTAACATATTTGGTGAATAGCTGTTTCATCATCCAACAATGTACTTAACATTTTGTTTGATGTTTTGGAGGCATATAGAAGAAGCATAAGACATGACCCCAAATCCTTTAAGAGCTAAAATGTAGTTGCAAATATGACTAAAACATGTGAAATAATAATGAATAATTTTTTCTAGTGTATCATTAAATGCTAAGTTGTAGTTCAGGGGGTAGAAGGATAGTGAAGCCCAGCATAGTCAGCAAGGACTTTAAGGATGAAATGCAGATGGATCCCAGCTTTAAGAGTGGGTTGAGTTCACAGTCAAAGAGAGTGTAGTACATTCTAGGGGAAAGTAACAAGACTCACAAAGGCTCACAAATTTGAATATGTTTGCTGTATTCTCTGTACCATGAGAAGGCTATTTAAGTTTAAAGTTATTTTAATGCCCCTGCTGAGCAGTCAGTTTTTAATAACTTCTGAAAAGTCTGTGCAATATTTATTTTAATCTGTTTTTTTAATTTTATTGAGAAATAGTTGATAGATAACATTATATTAGTAAGGTGTATAGCATAATATATACATTATATTAGGAAAGGATTACCACAGTAAGTTTAGTTGACATCCATCACCTCTCATAAGTTTTGTTTTTTACATTTACTTTTCTACCCCTTCATATATGGAAACATCTTAATTATATATTCTTAATTTATGAAAATTGTTTGTCTTTTCTAGAAAAATTTGCCTAATGACTGTTTTTATACTACTGTGTGCTTTTTTTTCAGTCATCTACATATAGTATTTGTATTGTGTTTTATTAATTTCCAGTGAAATTCTCTTTTGGTAATCTGAATCAACATTGCTTTAGTCCTTGTATTGGTACAGGGATCCTTTTAAATAATATTTTGAAATTTTCTTCATTGTTAGGTTTGGTGGGACCACTGAGGTTAGGGACTGAGAAAAAACAAACATCATAAATTTCTTCTGAGTGAACTAATGCTTAGTCAGTGCCCCATATGCTCTTCTTTTTGTGATGTTCATGTGTTTAGTCATGTTATACAGTGGTTGTGTTCATAAGAAAGATCAAAAGAAGAGAAGTTATCTCTTTGGTTATCTTTTAAAATCACAACTAAACAGGCTTCTTAAAATTTTTCATAATTATATCCACACTATAATGTTAAGGCAAAACATATGTCTTTCATTGCCTTCTAAGAGATCACTGCTTCTTAAAGTGGGGTGCATCAGAATTAAAGAACATGGGCATCAGAATCACTTGAGATGTTTATCAAACTTTGTATTTTTGGACCCCACTATTTGGGGTGTGGGAGAAGGTAAGGGAATCTATATTTTAACATATTTGCCAAGGAATTCTACTACATATTAAAGTTTGAGAAGCACTGCTTTAGGAAATACTGTCTCAAATCTCTCCACAGCTGTGCTGCAGTGACTTGGATCAGAACTTGATAGATATTATCATTGGGCATCTTGCCTCAATTGGTAGTTCATAGGACCTATTTTGTTTTTAGGAAATTACAGAATAAGTTGATTTTTTTTCCTTAAGAAAGCTTAAAATTTATCTAATTCCCTAGAATAAAAATTCGAGACCCTTTGTCAAGTTTCTTTTTCTAATTTGACATTATTGCCTTTTATCTTAGCAGTAATTTATTCATTGTAATTGTTATTGTTTGGATTTTTGTGCCCCTTTATTCAGATAAATTGACCATAGGCTTCCCTTCATGAGAGGCCAATAAATCTTACATTTTAGAAAGTTGAAAAATGAGGACCATAAATGATAAATTTTGCCCTTTCCGTTGTTCCTTAGGATAGTATAAGGTGACTTATTTGATTTAAGCCATTTATGATTTCATCCTCTGCCTATGTTGGTGCCTTGGTGACATGTTGCAAGTAGTTTCTGTTGCCTTCTTGGAGAAATCATAACTTTCAGCTTCTTGCTCTCTGCTTCTTGGTGGTGTTCAGCCACCTTGCAGATTACGGAGCCGAGAGCGGTGTGGGTCATCAGTGTGGGAACCCATGGTTATTGTCTGTGGTGCAGGATGGCAGCAGCCACATTCCCATGAGAGAAAAACAAGGAACATAATCTATCTAAAAAGTGGCATGAATAAATAAAACTGTTTGTAATTAGTCCTGAGAGAAAAAAAAAATATGATACTGTATGGTGCCTAAATGCTCTCAGGACAGCTGTCATTCAGGCCAAAGAGACACTTCCATCATCTTTCAATTTTAATTTGGGAGTGATATGAAAAAATCTTTATTATGATCAACAGTGGGTCATTTGTAGGTAACCGCTTCCATACAACTGTTGTTTTGAGTGGGTCTCTAATCCCTTTGGTTAAATCAGAGTTTGTTTTTGATTTATAGGCAATGATATGAGACTACTTTGCATGTGAAATGAAAGTGATGGAAGCATAATTGGTCAAATGGTGATTATGGATTCAAAAACGCCTAGATCACATTTCTGAAGGGACAGAAAGCTCTTTCTATTAAGAGCTCAACTGACTTTAGCAAACATCTCTCTCTCTCTCTTTTTTTTTTTTTTACACTAAGTGGGAAATGAACTGGTCATTCCAAGAAGCCATGTACTAACCATGACTGGCATCTAAAAGAAGGGGTACCTCTACATCACTCCACAGTTGTTAGCATTAAATGAAATACACCATGCTTCCTGGGGAAGAAAAGATCCAGGAAGAAGTAAAGAAAGAAGAGCTGTCTTTCCAGCCCCGGCCCATTTATTTTATCCTTTTCAGTTTATTTCAGCACAAATGTCATGAGCTTCTGCTTTGTGCTAGGCATTGTGCTAGCGTAGGATTCTGAAAAAAATTAAGATTTGGTTTACAGTAATTTAAAACAACTTTATTGAGATTTAATGCACATACCACACAGTTTGCTCATTTAATGTGTACAATTCAGTGGTGTTTAGTATATTGGACGGACTTTACAATACTCAATTCAGTACAAGACTTATATTTTTAATTAAGCAATTCCTTAGGGCCAGAGGGGGAAAAACTTCTTTGGCTTGATTCCTTGATCTGTTCCATCAGAATAATGGTACCTGTTATTTACTAAGCACCACCTACTCTGAGCTCAGTGCTGTGCCTAGCTGCTTTACAAATGTCATCTCATTATATGCTACCAATAACTGTGAAAAGTAGTTTTATTCCTACCTTATATGCAATGACAACAATACCTAAACACCTAGCATTTGTTGAATATGATTATCTCATTTAATGTATGTGGAAATGGCCTTCTCTAGACTATTTTCCTTTTCACCCCCTTTCTTTGCAATCCTATCTTTCGCCTCATGCTTCTTCCTGTAGTTTTTGAGCTTGCTGAGTTTTTTTTTTTTTTTTTGAAGGAGAGATGTAGGAGCAATTAGATTTCTTTTAAGCTTCTGATGAGAATCACAAAGCCTAGATGCTTTATTTCATACAAATTTTTTTTATTGGTAGAGATGATATCCATGCACAGACAGATAAGTTGAACGCTAGACTACTTTGACCAATTATGCTTGCTTCAAACTCTTAGTTCTGATTTAGAGAGCTATAAAACATTTTTATTTTATAAATTGTTAGGTGTTTATTATTTTCAACGTATTTAGTTTTTCTCCTTGAAAATGGATCTAAGTCTTTTACCAGTTAGCAAACTTATCTATAATGTGAAATAATTCTTACGCAAGTGTTTCTGAAACAAACTTGTTCTTTTGTTAAAAAAAGTAAAAACAAATAATTTTTAAATGCCACATGAAGAATGTGTATCAATGGGTGAGTGTAAGGAATAGAAAGAGGTTTCTGTAACTGACAGAGGTATAACTAGAAAAAAATGATTTTCTTCAAACCCCAGCACACAAAAGTATTCAGGTTGGCTAACTTTCTTGTGCTGATTTAGATATTTTATATATTTTCTTGTGAACTGTTAATACTGGATATTGAAGCTAATTTCTCTACTCATTAGGGATTTTTTTTCTTTTTGGTGATATACATATTTTTTAGGCTATGGGAAGAGCATTGCTAATATAAGTACCAATTAAAAGAAAAAGTTTACCAATCCTTATAATTAATAATTGAGCCTGACCTATTTTAAATAAAGGGTGTAAATGAGTAAGAAGTTGAAGTATTTGTTTTAAAATTAAGTTTTTGCACCACTTTGGCTGCTTTTTAATGAAAAAAAATTAGTTAAAATCTGCAATTTCAGGGTAATTCCTTTGAAATTACTTCTATAATGTTTAGTATTTTTTTAAGCAGAGAGAGTTAATGTATTTTATTTGTACATCTCAGTCTCATGTATCTACTGTCATTCTGAGTTGGGATTTTTTCCCAATGATAGGCAAAGAAACACGCTCTAATGGTTTTATTTCATTTTGTTTTTCTAGGATTCAGAGAATAATAAGTTATGTTCCCTATATTCCTTCCGAAATACCTCTACCTCACCACATAAGCCTGACGAAGGGAGTCGGGACCGCGAGATAATGACCAGTGTTACTTTTGGAACCCCGGAACGCCGCAAAGGGAGCCTTGCCGATGTGGTGGACACACTGAAACAGAAGAAGCTTGAGGAAATGACTCGGACTGAACAAGAGGGTATGTGTGAACTTAACTGTTGGGCTTTATTCTTTTAAAGATTCCAGGCCTAAAAAAAAAATGAGTGGGATTTCAAGGGCCAGAGAAGTGCGTAATTGGCACTAGCAAGGAAAAAGTTATTCAGAGGTTACCATGGCAATGGCAGATTGTGATCCATTAGAAGTGTTAAGCAGATAGCTCCATTTTTCTACAACTTTGTGCATTTTACTTAGTTCTTATAATAACAAATCAGGGTTTTAGACTGAGTATAATCCTTGTTCTGGAAAAAGGTAGTGCGGGAATTTTCCCAGCTGTAACTTTATTTTTCATTTTTTCTCCCTTAGTTTCTTTTTGATGGGTAGTGTTTTATTATGAAAATATCAACTGTTTAAAGAGAAAAAAGCCAACTTATTTCTCCTAATTTTTACAAGTATTGTAAACTTATTATTATTTCACCTCTAAATGTTACAGAATTGATAGTTGAGGGTCTCTAATGTTAAAGCTAAATGTTCAAGGCGGAAGTTCTTTGACACATGACATCCACTGAAACATCCATCTTCTCTACTCTTTCTTCAAGAGTCCACTTAGGTTCACCTAGATCCTAAGAAGCAGAGGAAAGAAGACTCTTTAATAATATGTTTAAATTAATCATCTAAGTGATTGCTTATACTATGTACTTTCATTTTTTATGTACAGATTTTAGACTTTAAAATATAGGGTAATTAATGGTTCTGGGTTACTAGTAACATTGTAAGTTAAATTTAGATCTCTGTGGCACTGTAGGAAAATGGGGATTTGATATAAAGTAATTTTTCATGTAACTTAATTTTATTCCTTTAAGGGCCTAAAAACTTTGAATTTTAAAATTAATTTTTATGATATGTCCACCACATCAGCAATTTTTGTGGAAGCTTATGAAATGTATTACATGCTTCCCTATCTTACTAACCAGGTTATATGGCACAAAGTATAAAATTCTTTGATGACTTGGGGTCATGATGCAGTAGATTGAACTCCAGTACCTATCTAACAATCATGTCTAACAGTCATGTGATCCTGGGTAAGTTTTTCAATCTCCTTGAACCACAAAATTTAAAATTTGGTATGGTCTTAATACCTGACTTCTTAACCATTTTGAAAATCAACTATAATAATTAATGTAGGTATCCTATGAACTGTAAATTATATAAATTTGAGGTATTGTGATGATTATTATATTATAAATGTCAATTACTTTACCATGCTGTAATGTAATGATGCCCCCAGGGATCATTAAGATAATTAGGACAGTTGGCTTTATGGTTATTTCTCTGCAATTATGAAACTTTGGAGTTCTCGTGTCTGCTTGATTTAGATATCTTTTTCGGAGTGTATGTGTGCATGTGTGCGTGTGTGCGTGTGTGTGTGTGTGTGTGTGTTTGTGTGTATTGGATTCTCTTCTTAACGTCAGTTTGCAGGCTGTTACTTCATACTCAGTTGTGAATAATTTCTAATTTGCTTCTCCCATTCATCCATCAATTTTGAAAGTAGATGATCATAACATTCTGGACTATACTTAAAATATGAGCAAACATTTCTGGATGAGTTGCTGAGAGATCTTGAACAATATTCATCATCTTTAGTACATGAACTTTGTGCTTATTCTTCTGGCTGCTCAGAGATTTTGTATACCTCATTCTTGGCTGTGTTCTAGAATAACTGAAGCTACCAGAGCAATAAACTCTGAATAAATGAGATTGCTAGATTACTTTTAATTGATTCACCAAAAAGACGGTTTTAGTTCTCTAAGAAAGTAGTTTTCAACACACTTTGGAGGGTTCTGTTGTGTAAAAATACAGAAATTGATTTGTGATTGCTTTTGTCAGTGGAGGGTCTATACTGCTAGGGAATTTAAAGTCATTCTTCTCTTGTAAATAATGGTTAGTGTTTTTATTCTTCCTCTTCATTACTCTGTGTTATAGATTTGATTCAAGAGATGCACTTGCAAGATGAGAGTCTCATTTGAGTCCTTTATCATCATATTCCTACTATTGAAAAATGTTTTTTATTTACTGTACAGAACTTTGTTTTCTATAGTATGTATATTTTAGGCATCAGAAATTCAGGCATTTTTAGTGCATATTAATGTATATAATACGTTAAGTACAAATATGAACTGATAAAAGCATGCTCATCAAACTTACAGATTGCAAAAATCTGGGAGGAACACTGAATATAATGTATGAAAGAAACAAAACTCAAAGTTTTTGACAGACTGAATATATAAACCTAAAACTTATCCATCAGAATAAAAATTAATAGGTCTTACTGTAAAGTCAAGAGGCTGTGACCAAAATTCCTATCTGCACAGGGAATTACTGAAGGAAATTTAAATAGCAGACACATGAATTAAAAAAAATATATATGAGTTGTTAGTAGCCCATTGTAGCTCAGTGGGTTATGAACCCGATTAGTATCCATGAGGATGTGGGTTCAATCCCTGGCCTTGCTCAGTAGGTTAAGGATTTGGTGTTGCCTGTAGGTCACAGATGGGGCTTGGATCCCACAGCGTTGCTGTGGCTGTGGTGTAGGCTAGAAGCTGCAGCTCCTATCTGACCCCTAGCCTGGGAATTTCCATATGCGGTAGGTGTGGTCCTAAAAAGTAAAACAAAAACAAAAAATGACAACAACAACAAAAAAGAGATTTAGGTGACAGAGAGTGCAAAGGGGTCAGCATGGTGAATATTGCCAAAAAATGGCCAGTGCTATCTCAGTCAGAATTACTAGAATTACAGTATGTAGCATTCAAGAAGCGGTAGCCCCACTAAACTCCCGGCTCAATAGAATGCATCTGAAGTATTGTGTTAAGTTGAGAATTATTACACTTTAAGAGGGATTCAAAAGCATTGGGATATTCTCAGAGGAGAACAATCAATGTGAAAACAGATACAGAATTATATACTTACTAAGAGGAATGATTGAAGGGACTAGCAATATTAACCCCAGAGAAAAGAAGATCAAGGATTACATGATGGTTCTCTTTAAAAATTAGTCGTATGGAAGAGGGATTGGGTTATCTGTCTAGCTCCCTGAGGATAGACTGCAGATGAGTGACAAGAAGTTATAAGGTTGCGGGGGCGGGCGGGAGGGGCAAATGAGGAGTTGAGATTAACACATGCACACTGCTATGTATTAAATAGATATAGATAACCAACAAGGACCTACTATGTAGCACAGGAAACTCTATTCAATATTCTGTCGTAATTTATATGGGAAAATAATCTGAAAAACAATATGTATATGTGTATGTACATGTAGAACTGAATCACTTTGCTGTACACCTGAAACTAACACAACATTTTAAAGTAACTATACTCCAATTTAAAAAAAAATTTAAAAGGAACCAGATTATTATTTATAGCAAGACTAACAGTCTGACAGTGTAGCTGTCCATATATGGAAAATTTTCTTTGAAAGATAAATTATTTTTGGAGATATGTCATAATCTTAATTGCCATTTTTAAATGCTGTCATAAGAGAGTCTTTTTCTAACGCCATGACTATAAATTTTTGTGAATATGCCTATACCCTATACAGTATTCTGTGGTTCATGATATATTTTTTTAGAGCCCAAAAAAGAACTGCATAGTATCAGGATTATTTTTCTGCAAGATCTCCTTGTGTTTTTTTTTTTTTGGCTGTGGATCCCTTTGGTGGCTTGGTAAAGCCTACAGGTCCATTCCTATTTTACATCCATAAAGTAAAATCCTTGGAATTATAGAGAAAATGATTAAGATGTTAAATAATTTTTAAATTTTGTGATATGGCAGGAAGTACTACTTTACTAATGAATTAAACAGAAGATCTACTGGAGGGACTAAAAATATAATTTTGAAGTAGTGGTAAGGGTAAAAGATATTTTGAGATATTGTCAACAAGTACATTGTGATATGTAAAATATACTGTGATTTTATTGATTATAGTGTCACAGATACTATGAATTTATAGTTTGTTGTGTGCACTGATAATTTAAAGAAAGTGGATTTTCAGTTACAAGGTGATGGAAAATAATTTTTTCCAACCAAGTTCATAAACTTCTTGGATTCTATAGATAGACTCTTTGGGTATATGGACTCTAGGTTAAGGGCCCCTGTGCTACATGATATGGCACAACTATTGTGAATAAATAGTCTCTAAAAGGTATATAACATAAACAAGATGAATTCTATTTCAGTGTCTTTTAATGTATGATAAGTTCCATAAGATCTGTATAGATAAAATTTTATCGGGAGTTCCCGTTGTGGTGCAGCAGAAACAAATCTGACTAGTATCCATGAGGACGCAGGTTTGATCCCCAGCCTTGGGCAATGGGTTGAGGATCCAGCATTGGCCTGAGCTGTGGAGTAGTTTGCAGATGCGGCTTGGATCCGGTGTTGCTGTGGCTGTGGTGTAGGCTGGTGGCTGCAGCTCCGATTTGACCCCTAGCCCGGAAACCTCCATATGCCGCAGGTACGGCCTTAAAAAAAAAAAGCAAAAAAAAAATTTTTTTTTATCTATGCAAGGAGTTTACAAGACAGATTTTGTCTGCTTAGGAAGCTATGGAAAGGTTCTCTTGGAAAATATGTGTTTCCTGGTCTTAGAGAATGAAATGAAAGGATTTATATAGGCAGAAATGGAGGGGAGGAACATTTCAGTCAAATAGAACAGGCAGAGGGCTTTAAAACAGCCAAGAGTTCAGGTTCTACTTTAAAGTGAAGATGCATATGGAGTATAACTCTAAAATGGTAGGTTTTGTTCAGATCATATAGGCCCTTTAATTCTTGGCTAAGGAGTTTGAACTTTATATCAAAGGTTATGGCAGAACCATTGACTATTTTTTAGCACAGTAAGGTGATGGATTAGAGCTTTCTCCAGGAAAGGTAATCTGGCAGCACTGTGTCGGATGTATGGGAGCACAGAGAGACATTAAGGAAATAGTTTCAGGCTAGAGATAATGAAGGCCTGAACTAAGGCAGCAGAAACAAGAAAGGGAGACGGGGTGCATATGGAAAAGATATTAGGAGATAGAATTGTTAGGATTTGACATTTACAGTGAGGAGATCAAGAGAGAGGAATGGTTTAAAGGTAAAGAGTAAATAGGAGGATGGTACAACAGTTAATAAAAACAAAAGTTGAGCAATGTATTTTGGAGATGGGAGCAGTGAGAATTTCTATTTTTTATTTTGAGTTTGATTCCTAATTTTAATTATTTGCATGGAACAATAGTACAGTATAAAATAGGAATAATTATAGGCAAGGTCATTAATAAGTTTCTGATAGATTTCTGATTCTGCAATAATTATATTCCAAGTCTAAGGAAGTATAATAGCTCTACCAATATCTGCCTGTTTTTTTCTTTCAAAGCCTATCTCCTCATCTGGGATATCCCTTAGTCCATTGGACAAAAGAGCTTTCAAATGCATTACTCACCTCTCCCTCACTTTTTCCTGGGTTGAAGGCCATACTTTGTGAGTGATAAGCCTGTGCAATTGACATAATAAATTATCTTTCCTGAGTCATTACTGCACTAGAGAATGTTTTGACTCTATCAGACTAAATACCTTCCCCCTCACTTCCCTTCTTATACAGGAACTTATCTATAAAAAGGATACTTATTATGGTCTATTTGTTTGTTTTTTTTCTATTTTTAAAAATTATAGTTGATTTACAGTGTGCCAATTTCTGCTGTATAGCAAAATGACTCAGTCATATTATGGTCTACTTTAAAACAATATCTGCATGATAAGACAAAAACTTTCCACATAGTAATAGGGAAGTTATTCTCTTGCATGTAGATTCTTTAACCAAATAATTGTCCAGTATTTTATCTGCCATTCTGTCAAGAAATGTTCTCTCCAGAGCTGTGATTTAACTGGTTTGCTAAAACAATGATGAACAAAGGTGTTCTGTCTGATGTGCCTCCTGTGAAAGTGAGATTTGTGGGAAAATATGCAAGGCTTCTGTTTTGCCATAAATTTGTCCCTGATTTTTTTTCTGCCATAGATAGGTAGGTTGTTAGGTAGGTAAATGGATAGAGGGGTGCATAGATGTAAGGAAAAATGGATAAATGTATAGAATGAATGAATATTAGTTTTAAAACACTGTTGATATTGGTGGGTATAGGATACAGAAAGACTTTGATTAGTAGATTCAGGTTTAAATGCTTCTAAGATAAAAATCCTTCAGCTGGGATTAAATGATGAATTTTAGTTATCCTTGTATCACCCGTCTTGTTGCCAGTGTAGCTGGGCTCTAACATAAGCGACAGTTGTCAGAAAATGAATACTTTAAAAAGGACTTCTATATCTAAATACATATATTTAATCAGAGAGTCCTTTGGCTTCTGAAAATAAGTTGTCTAATGAGAATTTCATTTGAGCAGCTGCGACTGAGGAGGTCAACAGGCATTGCCTAGGAGAATATGGCCCAGCTGGTTAAATCTGGTTGTTGTCGTGATTTAAATGGTCAAGTGCTGCTTGTAATCCAGGACCGTCTGTTTGTAAAGGGAAGAGTGAGTGCTTCAGCATAATGTACAGCTGTTTTAATCTCTCTTTAATAATAGTGCTTCAGCCACTATCATGTCTTGTGTATCATACTACTAAGTATATGATCCCAGGCTGGGTGAATTGGTTTGGGTCAGGTTCCGGAGTCATGTGAAATTGCAGAGAGAGGGGTGCAATGATATAAACCTCAATTCTAACAAAATATAATTTTCTTTCTGACTTTTTGCTCTTTCAAAAACTTTTTTTAGGTTATAATTATTGTGATCAAGAGGGAGTGATAAAGTTTGTAGTTAGAAATATTAAAATAAGTGGGTTCTCTTTGATAGAGGCTGTAAACTTAATGGAACATATTCAGATTTTAGGTATAATTTCATAAGATTTATACTGATCAGAAATTAGAGTACTTGTACAGTGGAATTGTGCTTCAAGATATGATAATGAAAGTATGTGGATTCATTTGACTGTATGTAGAGAAAGGGCAGGAGCATTTGAGCTTTGGATTCCTGGTGGGATAGGCTTTCCAATGGATTATGCAGCTGTTACCCAGCACAAGAATGAACATTTGTTTATGTATCTGATGGATTATTATCATTATTCACATCTCTAAATAATAATTTGGATTTATCCATATTTTTTGCTTAATGATATTTAGTTAGCATATATGTTGGTATGTATTGCTCATCTGATAGCTTTTGCTGTATAAAAAAGGGGTGTGGTATAGTTTAAACAATGGGAAAACTAATTTTTGAAAATCATGTTTTTTGAGTGAGTTAGAGCTGGATTTGGATATAAGTTCTAATATTTAGCCAGGCCTTATAGCCTGCTTATTAAGAGTGTGGGCTCTGGAGCTAGGCTGCCTGAGATTGAAGGTCAGTTTGGCATTTGCCAGGTGGATGGCATCGGGCACCTCTCTGTGTTTTCTCAGCCAAACATTGGACATAATTATAGAGCTATCATTGAGGAAATCAAGATATCGTTAATACAACTAAAACACTTAGAGCATTACCAGCACAAAGTAACTGCTTGATAAGTCTAGCCAATATTTTTTTCTAGTATTGGACAAATTATTTCATTCTTTTGTGCTTCAGTTCCCTCATCTGTAAAACTGGATAAATAATGTCTACCTTGCAGGGTTATGTGAGAATTTGACATATAAAACATACAGTTTTTGCAATTATAAGTATTATTACTATTGCCATTATAACTATTGTTGCTGTTATTATTTGAAGGAACATTTTTTTAAAAGAGAAATATTACAGGAATCTCATCCTGCACTGCAGACAGAATCATAGGAAATATCCCATGGTGTTAGGGGATTTAGCATTTGGCAGCAATGACGTACTTGTTTTCTGGGAGAGCAATTCAGTTTAACTCTCCTTTCAGGCTTTTTGGAAAAGCTGATACTAAAGTTTCCCCACTGGAAGCCAATCTTCCCTGCTGAGAAATATGCGGAATATGATGCTGTCAGTGAGAGAGGTTGGTAAAACCTTGGATGAGGCTTTTAGATAGTATCCAGTTAAGAGTACTGTGTTGCTGTTAAAGAAAAAAAAAATCTATTAAAAGCTCATGCTGGGAGTTCCCTTCGTGGCTCAGTGGTTAACGAACCTGACTAGGATCCACGAGGATGTGTGTTCGATCCCTGGCCTCGCTCAGTGGGTTAAGGATCTGGTGTTGCTGTGAGCTGTGGTCTAGGCCACAGATGTGGCTCAGAAGATCCTGTGTTGCTGTGGCCGTGGCGTAGGCCGGCAGCTGTACCTCCCATTTGACCCCTAGCCTGGGAACTTCCATATGCCATGGGTGTGCCCCTAAAAAAAAGCTTATGCTAAAAATATAGAAGTTTAACATTCATATGATGCTGGAGCATCGAAAGAATCTTTTAAGGCAAAATTTATGGATATTAGATTTTTGCCACTGTTCTGATTGAAGGTTATATTGGTGAAGCATTTAGAATATCTGAGATCCAAACCTTTGTATTTCTTGTTCATGGGAGAAATTTGGAAGGTTTTGGATTTTTGCACAAGAAATACATTTAGTACTCATTATAAAACCCCTAGAATTATTATTTCAAGTAAGTTGGAAATTCAGGTCATTTATTTTTTATTTAAAAAATTTCTTATATTATAATTGATTTACAATGTTCTGTCAATTTCTGCTGTATACAGCTGTGATCAATTTATACATATATACATATATATATACGCACACATATATATGTATATATACATATTCTTTTTCTCAAATTATCCTCCATCATGGTCCATTGCAAGTGATTAGATATAGTTCCCTGTGCCATATAGCAGGATCTCACTGCTTATCCACTCCAAATGCAATAGTTTGCATCTACTAACTCCAGCCCCCAGTCCATCATACTCCCTCCCCCTTGTCCTTGACAAACACAAGTCTGTTCTCTATGTACAGGAGTTGGTTTCTTTTCTGTAGATAGGTTCATTTGTGACATATATTAGATTCCAGACATAAGTAATATCGTATGGTATTTGTCTTTCTCTCTCTGACTTACTTCACTTAGTATGGAATCTCTAGTTCCATCCATGTTGCTGCAAATGGAATTATTTTTTTCTTTTTTTACGGCTGATTACTATTCCATTGTGTATATATACCACATCTTCTTAATCCATTTATCTGTCAGTGGACGTTTAGGTTGTTTCCATGTCTTGGCTATTGCGAATAGTGCTTCAGTGAACATAGGGGTGCATGTATCTTTTTCAATGGAAGTTTTGTCCGGATAGATGCCCAGGAGTGGGCTTGCTGGCTCATATGGTAGTTCTGTATTTAGTTTTCTGAGGAACTTCCATATTGTTTTTCATAGTGATTTTACCAATTTGCATTCCCACCAGCAGTGTAGGAGGGTTTCTTTTTCTCCAGCATTTTTTATTTGTAAATTAATTAACATTAGCCCTTCTGACCAGTGTGAAGAAGTACCTTATGGTAGTTTTGATTTGCATTTCTCTAATGATTAGTAATGTTGAGCATTTTTTAAATGTGCCTGTTGGCCATCTGTATGTCTTCTTTGGAGGAATATCTATTCAGGTTTTCTGCCCATTTTTCAGTTGGGTTGTTTGTTTCTTTGCTGTTGGGTTGTATGAGTTTGTGTATTTTGGAGATGAAGCCCTTGTCGGTTGTATCATTTGAAACTATTTTATTCCATTCCCTAGGTTAGCTTTTTTTTTTTTTTTTTTAAGATTTCCTTTGCTGTACAAAACTTATAATTTCGATTAAGTCCCATTGGTTTATTTTTGTTTTTATTTCTATTGTTTTGGGAGAATGACCTAAGAAAACATTGGTATGGTTGATATCAGAGAATGTTTGCCTATGTTCTTTTCTAGGAGTTTTATAGTGTCTTGTTTTATGTTTAAGTCTTTAAGCCATTTTGAGTTTATTTTTGTGCTGGCGTGAGGGTGTGTTCTAGTTTCGTTGATTTACATGCAGCTGTCCAGTTTTCCCAGCACCACTTGATGAAGAGACTGTCTTTTCTCCATTTTATATTCTTGCCTCCTTTGTCAAAGATTAATTGACCATATATATCTAGATTTATTTCTGGCTTCTCTATTCTGTTCCATTGGTCTATATGTCTGTTTTTGTACCAGTTACCACACTGTCTTGATGACTGTAGTTTTGTAACATTGTCTGAAGTCTGAAAGAGTTATGCCTCCTGCTTGCTTTTTATTCCTCAGGATTGCTTTGGCAATTCTGGATCTTTCATGTCTCCATATAAATTTTTGGATTGTTTGTTCTAGTTCTGTGAAAAATGTCATGGGTGTTTTGACAGGGATTGCATTGAATATGTAGATTGCTTTAGGTAGTATGGCCATTTTAATGATATCAATTCTTCCAGTCCAGGAGCATGGAATATCTTTCCATTTATTTGAATCCTCTTTAATTTCCTTGATTATTGTTGTATAATTCTCAGCATATAAGTCTTTCACCTCCTTGGTCAGCTTTATTCCTAGGTATTTAATTTTTGGGGGTGTGATTTTGTGTTATTATATTCGTTTTCTAATATTTACAGAAAGGCAACCCATTTCTGAATGTTAATCTTGTATCCAGCTACTTTGCTGAATTCATTCATCAGTTTGAGTAGTTTTTATGGGGAGTCCTTAGGGTTTTCTGCATGTAGTATCATGTCATCCGCATAGAGTGACGGTTTTACCTCTTCTCTTCCAATTTGGATACCTTTTCTTTCATTTGTATGATTGCTGTGGCTAGGACTTCCAATGCTATGTTGAATGAAAGTGGATAGAGTGGGCATTCTTTTCTTGTTACAGATTTTAGCAGGAAGGCTTGCAGCCTTTCTCTATTGAGTGTTATATTGGCTGTGGGTTTGTCATAAATGGTTTTGATTATGTTAAGGTATGTTCCCACTTTGTTAAGAGTTTTTTTTTTATCATGAATGGATGTTGGATTTTGTCAAATGCTTTTTCTGAATCTATTGAGATGATCATGGAATTTTTGACTTTTCTTTTTTTAATGTTCTTTTATTAATATGAAGCCACCATCACCCTAATACCACAACCAGACAAAGATACTACCAAAAAAAGAAAATTATAGGGCAATATCTTTGATGAATATAGACGCAAAAATTCTCAACAAAATTTTAGCCAACCAAATCTAGGAACATTAAAAAAGATCATAAACTACAACCAAGTGGGATTCACCCCAAGTTCACAAGAATGGCTCAACATATGCCAATCACTGTCATAGAATGTCTTTGGGAGTGTTACTCTTTCTTCAACCTTTTGGAAAAGTTTAAGAAGGATGGGTAGAAGTTCTTCTTTGTATGCTTGGTAGAATTTTCCTGTGAAGCCATCTGGTCCTGGACCTTTGTTTGTAGGGAGTATTTTTATTATATATTCAATTTCGTTTCTAGTGATTGGTCTGTTCAATAAATCTGTTTTTCCTTGATTCAGTTTTGGCAGACTGTGTGTCTCTAGAAAGTTGTCTGTTTCTTCTAGGCTGTCATATTCGTTGGCATATAAGTGTTCATAGTATTCTCTTATGGTTTTTCATATTTCTGCAGTATCTGTTGAGATTTCTCCTTTTTCATTTCTTATTTTGTTTGAGTTCTTTCTCTACTCCTCTTGGTAACTCAGGCCAGAAGCTTGTCAATTTTGTTTACCCTTTCAAATTTATTTTTTTCTTTTCCTTTTTTTTTTTTTGCTTTTTAGGGCCACGCCCATGGCATATGGAATTTCCCAGGTGAGGGGTCAAATCGGAGCTACAGCTGCTGGCTGACACCACAGCCACAGCAACACCAGATCTGAGCTGCATCTGTGACATACACCACAGCTCATGGCAGCACTGGATCCTTAACCCACTGAGCGAGGCCATGGATTGAACCTGCAACCTTCATGGTTCCTAGTTGGATTCATTTCTGCTGCACCACGACAGGAACTCCTAATTGATTTTTTTCTATCATTTTTTGAATCTCCATTTTATTGATTTCCTCTCTGGTCTTTATGATTTCCTTCCTTCTGCTGACTTTAGGCTTTGTTTTTTTCTTGTTTGTTTGTTTGTTTTTGTTTTCCTAATTCTTTTAGGTGATAGGTTAATTTGTTGATTTGAGATTTTTCTTTTTTAAGGAAGGCCTGTAATGCTATGAACTTCCCTCTAAGAACTGCTTTTGCAGCATCCAGTGGCCTTTGAATGGTTGTGTTTTCATTAACATTTGTCTCGAAATATTTTTTGATTTCCCTTTTGATTTCCTCATTGGCCCATTGTTTTTTTTTTTTTTTTAGTAGCATGTTGTTTAGTCTCTAAGTAGTCAGTTTTTTCTCATTTCTCTTCCTGTGGTTGATTTCTAATTTCATTGTATTGTGGTCAGAGAGGATATTTGAAATAATTTCCATACTCTTAAATTTGTTGAGTTTAGTTTTGTGTTTCAGTATGTGGTCAGTTCTTGGGACTGTTCCACGTGCACTTGAAAAAGAATATATATTCTGATTTTTTGGATATACTGTCCTGAAAATGTCAATTAAATGTCAATTAATCTATTGTGTCATTTAGGGTCTCTGTTGCCTTATTGATTTTCTGTCTAGAGGGTCTGTCCATTGATGTGAGTAGGGTGTTAAAGTCTCCTGCTACTGTTGTATCCCCGTCAACTTCTCCTTTTATGTCTGTTAGTATTTTATATATATATTTGTGTGCTTCTATATTAGGGACATATATGTGGTGAGTATAATATCCTTTTCTTGAATTGATCCTTTTATCTTTAAATAGTGTTCTTCTTTGTCTTTCATTATGGCCTTCATTTTAAAGATATTTTGTCTGATATGAGTATTACAACTTCCACTTTTCTGTCTTTTCCATTCACATGAAATATCTTTTTCTATCCCTCACTTTCAATTTATATGTGTCCTTTGCCCTAAGGTGAGTCTACTGTAGGCAGAATGTTGTAGGTTATTGCTTTTTTATTCAATCTGCCAATCTATGTCTTTTGTTGGAGCATTCAGTCCATTGACCTTTAAGGTAATTATTGATAAATATGTATTTATTGCCATTTTAAACCTTGTTTTCCAGTTGATTATATGTTTCTCCTTTGTTCTTTTCTTCTTTGGGTTGGATGATTTCCTTTTATTTTATGTTTGTATCCTCTTCTTTTTAGTTTTTGTGAATGTATTGTTTGGTTTTGATTTCTGGTTGCCATGTTTTTCAAGTATGTTAACCCCTTCCTACATCTGCTTGCTTTAGCCTGTTAGTCATATAGGCTCAAACACGGTCTTAAAAAAAAAAGAGTCTGAGAGTTCCTGTCGTGGCTCAGTGGTTAACAATCCCAACTAGGATCCAGGAGGATGTGGGTTTGATCCCTGGCTCCACTCCATGGGTTGAGGATCCAGTGTTGCCATGAGCTGTGGTATAGGTTGCAGCTGTGGCTTGGATCTGGTGTCACTGTGGCTGTGGCACAGGCTGGCAGCTGTAGCTCTGATGTGAGATTTGACCACTAGCCTAGGAACTTCCATATGCTGCAGATACGGCCCTAAAAAGCAAAAGCAAAAAAAAAAAAAAGAGTATAGATTTTCTTTCTTTCTCTATATTTTATGATTTCGATTTTTTTGGGGGGTCTTTTTAGGGCTGCACTTGAAGCATTTGGAAGTTCTCAGGCTAGAGGTTGCATCAGAGATATAGCTGCCAGCCTACATCACAGCCACAGCAACACAAGATCTGAGCCACATCTTCAACCTACACTACAGATCATGGCAATGTTGAATCCTTAACCCACTGAGCAAGGCCAGGGATCAAACCTGTGCCCTCATGGATGCACATGATGCTAGTCATGTGCCCTCATGGATGGGTTCGTTACTACTGAGCCATGGTGGGAACTCCCTTGATGTCCTTTTTTAACATTTTCATGATTTTCTTTTTGCTGTTCCTTGTTTTTATTGTCACTTTTACAATAGTTTTTTTTTTGTTGTTGTTGTTCTTTCTTTTAGATCTGTATACTGGCTTATCTAATTGATTACTTTCTAATTGTGATTTCCTTCATCCTATTTATTCTTACTTTTTTATTTAGAGGAACCCTTCCAGTACTTCTTTTTGAATGGGTTTAGTGTTGCTGTACTATTTTAGTTTTTGTTTGTTGGAGAAATTCTTTATTTCTCCTATTTTAAATGATGTTCTTGCTGGGTAGAGTATTCTGGGCTGTAAATTGTTCCCTTTTAGAACTTTGAATATATCTCTTCTGGCCTCTAGTTTTTCTGTAGAGAAATCAGCTGAAAGTTTTATGGGGGTTCCTGTGTAATTAACTCTTTGTCTTTCTTTTGCTGCCTTTGGAATCCTCTCTTTAACTTTTGCCATTTTTATTATAATGGCTTGATGTGGGACTGTTTGGCCCAACAAGTTGAACCACTGTGTGCTTCCTGTATCTTAATATCTGTTTCCTTCAGATTTGAAGAGTTTTCAGCTGTAATTTCTTCAAATACATTTTCAATCCCCTTTTCTTTTTCTTCTCCGTCTAGAATCCCCATTATATGTAGATTCACCTGCTTTATATTATCCCATAGATTTCTTATATTGTTTTCATGTGGTTTTTTTTTTTAAATCTGGATTTCTATATGTTGTCCTGATTGGGTGATTTCTGTTATTCTATCTTCCAAGTCACTAATTCCTTCCTCTGCATTATTAATTCTGCTCTTCAGTGCCTGTGACTCAGATTGTATCTCTGCAAATGAATTTTCCAATTTTTCTTGGCCTCTCCTTATATTTTCTACTCCCTTTCTAAAGTAATCTGCATTACTGTTCATATCTACTCCTAATTCCTTCATATTAACTCTTAATTCCTTCAGTGTTTTCACTCTCTCCTTTTTGAACTCTGTGTGTTAGAGGTCTGATTCATTGTTGTTCCTTCATGGGAATTCTTCTGTTCTTTTAACTTGGAATGGTTCCTGAACTTCATGTCACTTATATTTTTCTTATTCTGTGAGTTTAGGGAAAACAACTACTATAGTCTTGGAGAGCTATTTATATGTGAGAGTGCTTTGTGAATGCTTATTATTTATTTTTGGTGTGAGGGTTGGCTGTCTCTTTCTTCAGTGTGTGCAGGCTGCTGTCCCCTTGATAGGGTGCTTCATGTGCGTCCAGAGAGATGTAGGTAATGGGCAAGACGAATAGGCAATTCCTGGTTGCTGGGCCCTTGACAGTGGCAAGGAGATGTGGGAAGGTGGCACAAGCTGCTCATAATTGCATGGCCCTTGGAAGTGGTAGTGATCCTCAGACAGGTGTAGGCAATGCCCAGAGTGTTTGGCAGTGGCAGTGGCAGGCTGCATGTGTTCCCAGAGGAGTGAGATCAACAACAGGTGGCACTCAGTTGGAGTGCCCCTCTCTGTGCCAACCTCTGGGGCTTCACATGGTGCCTGTTCATGGACCTTTAGTGATGGAAGGCCATGCCCACCTCTGGAGTCTGAGATGACTGCCCCTGCCACCTGTAGACCATGCAAGAGGTGCCCCCTTGTGCTTAGCCCATGCAGGAGGTGCCACCACCTGTAGCCCACACAGAGGGCCTGTCAACCATAGCCCATGCAGGAGACAACCTAACCACTCTTAGCCCCACCCTCCAAGAGTCTGTGCATGCAGAGAAAGATATTCCTATGGTGTTCTGCCCCTCGTCTTCTTGCCCTCCCCAACAGTGATGCCTTGCTTCTCCTGTGGGCCCAGACCTCTACCCAGGTGCCCTCGGCATGGTGCTCTGCTCCCTAGCCTGTGGCACAATGCTCCCTAGCCCCTCAGGCTGTTTCCTCACAGCCAACCCTTGTCCTCTTCCTGGAAGTGACCTCCAGAGCCTGAGTCTCAGCATCCAGTCCCCTTCAGAGCACCTCAGGCTGTGTTGTCCCGGGAGATGGTACTGATGGTCTGTGCTATACTCTCTCTGCTCTGCCCTCCTCAGTCCAGCTGCTGCACTTCTCTCTGAGGCTTTGAGGTCCCTCCTTCTCAGCTGATCTCCCTGTCAGATAGGTGGCTTCCCAGGATGTGGGTTCCTTTCCACTTTCACAGCTCCCTCTCAGGAGTGCTAGCCCCGTCCTGATTCTTCTCTCTCTTTTTTTTTTCCTTTGCTCTACCCTGTTATGTGGAGGGTTTCTTGTCCTTTTTGGTGGTTTAAGGCCTTCTGCCAGTGTTCAGTAGATGTTCTGTGCAAATCATTCTACATATAGATGGGTTTTTTGATGTGTTTGTGGGAGAAGGTGAGTGCCACATCGTACTCCTCTGTCATCTTGATCCCACCTCTAACTCAGATCATTTAAATGCTGAACTTGCCCAAGACCATTCATACTCTAGGTGAAGAAGCAATCAGGTGTATTCAGAGTGATGCTGATACAACTTCAATTTAATTCATTTTTTCTTCTCTTTAAAATACATCTTTTATGCCTCTATGATATTTGTGTACTTGCTCCTATTTTAAAGAATTTGTATCATAAGAAATACTAATCTAGTACCAGATAGTTTAGATAAACATATTTCTGAAAGTATTGCTCGACTAGGGATTAAAAAGAGGAACTAGAACTACTAGCTTTTGAACTATGGAAAGAATAATTTTTTATGTTTTTGTGTTGAATATATTTACTTTCTTATTCTTTGAAAACTGATAATCCTCTCACATAACTATAAAGGACGTAATTAGCCTGAATCCTGTGACCCCTAGGCATTCTAGACAAATCTTGGTTATTTCAATTTTCTGTTGTTTTGCAACTCCTGTTTACAGTGTAGAGAATGTACTAGTTGGTAGACTTAATTTTGTGTGTCTCTGCCTTGAAAAGCTACTTCAAATTTCTTGGCCTATTTCTGTCTCCACAGACTTAAAAATTATTTTCTTAGAGTTTTTTTTTTCTCTGCAAATGTTAAGAACAGATGCAGGCAGTTGCTTCTTATTTTTCCTCTCACTGACCCAGGAAGCAAGAAGATGTTCCTTGGCCTTTTGTTGTTTAAAAAGAGGATACGGCTTTCTCTGCATGGTTTCGTGAAGTTAGCTCACATTCTATATGATTTTTAAACCTGTGGAATTGGAACTGATCATTAACATTTTACATTTTTTTTGCCACCGAATATGCATGAGATGGACTTCTTCAGGATTTTTTTCTGGGATTCTCAGAAGTAATAGGGGGCAGTTTTTAAATCTATACATTTTTTTCCTATGCAATCTATATGTAAAATCCAAAGAAAAATGAATAGAAAAAGATGGTAAACTTAATATGTGTTTATCATGTAATATTTGATACATATATAAGGCATAAAAATAAAACAAACATCTGTGAATTCATCATCCAACTTAATAAAATTACTAATACTCTTGAATATACCTATGTTTTCTTCATCCATTCAATTTCTTTGTTTTTGTGTTTAGAATTTTTCATTTTTGTTTGTTTTATTTATTTTACTCTTTTAGGCCACACCTGGTGCATATGGAAGTTCCCAGGCTAGGGGTCAAATTGAAGCTGCTGCTGCCAGCCTATACCACAGCCACAGCAGTGTGGGAACCAAGCTGTTCTGTGACCTATGCCACAGCTCACGGCAACGCTGGATTCTTAACCCACTGAGTGAGCCCAGGGATCAAGCCCACGTTCTCATGGATACTAGTTGCGTTCATAACCCTCTCTGCTACAATGGGAACTCCCATTTTTGTTTTAAAATAGTTTTGTATATGTCCTAAATAATATATTATTTATCTTTGCTTTAGAACTTTATAAAAGTGGTAAATATGGTATCACTTTATAAAAATGGTATCACAAAACTATGATTTGTTTTTTGTATTCATAACTATATTTCAAGATCAATTTTGTGGTGTGCAACTCTATTTCATTTTCACTTATGTATAATATTCCACACACTACCCTGAGGGATGCTATATAGGAGGATATTCTCCTGTTTACTATCTCCTGACATTTGAACATTTCCAGTTTTCTGCTAGTATAAACAATGATGATATGAACATTCTTGCACCTGTCTTCTGATACACATGTGCATGAGCTTCTTCTCTAGGGTATAGTCCCAGGAGTGGAATTGCTATTGACAAATTTTGTATGATTTTCCACTGTGTTGGAAAACATTACACAAAGAGTTTGGGTTGGGGCTGTGTGTGTGTGTGCGCGCGCGCGCGTGTGTGTGTGTGTATGTGTGTCTGTGCATCAGAGAGACAGAGAGACAGAGAGACAGAGAGAGGGAGAGAGAGAATTCTCGAAATCCTTAACTGTCTACCTTTTGGTTCCACCTTCCTCACAATGTCTAGCACCGGTTTCTTTTTATTGCTGAGCTTTTTAGAGTTCACAATAGCCTTTGATAGACCCTTCACTGCAATTTTCATTTTTCTTTTTCTATATCTTAATAGAATGTCTTCAACCCTTCTTTTAACTGTGAACACTGGTGTATTGTCATTCTCCCTCTGGACTGTGATTACTAGGAAACACACTCCTCTCCCCTCCCCGCTTTTGATTCTTTTTATGATATTTCTAGCTTGACTCTGGCAACTTTCTGGGTAATACCTGATAATTAATTAATTAGTTAATGAATTGATTGATCTTAGAACTAGTTTCTTGATTTAGAAAATGAGGACTTTTTCAAGCGTTAAAGGCCAAATTCTAAAATTCTATGCTGCTTTGATTTTCTTTTAGAGTTTGTATATAAATTGCAGCATCCACTCTCAGTAATTTTCTTTTTCAAACTTGTTTCCAGAGTAAATAAATCATCTGAACCAATCTCATGATTCATATTTTCTTAATATGCTTAAAATTGTCCTTAACTATCCCTGTCTGTTTTTTTTCCGATGTTAGAGTATTTGTGAAGATAAAGATAAAATCTGCCATCCAATTTTGATGTCTGAAAAAGTTATTGTCTAATGAAGTACTTGTAGACAAAGCCATAGATAATTGGCTCAAGAAGTGACATACATGGTTTTAGAGATTGGCAAAACAGGGGGCGAGGTTAGTAGAGTGGCATAATCCAGAAGAAGGTAAAGGTCCATAATTCTACCTTTTGGTAGAGCTGTCGTGAAGGGGATTTGGGCCTTAGAGGGAATTCATGGTCATAATTATTAGCTATATAAGGCTGCAGGTTTAATGCTGAATAACTGTGACGCTTAGACCTATCATAACTTTCTTAATTAGTGTCTTGAGGGTTTAAGCATAACTGAGGAGCCATCACTGAGAGGCCTGACAGGTACACTCATGATGAAGTCACAGAATATAGGCCATCCTCTAGAACTGGGAGTGCAGAAGTTAGAGTCCTGTGGACTTCCCTAATTACTCCCATGTAGTGAATTGAAGACAGTAAACACAAAGGCATGGTTTAAAAATGGAGGTAGAATGAAGAATGACTATGAAAAATGTGACAAGGTGTTAAATTATTTGCAAGAACTATCATACCAGCAATAATAGTGGCAGAATTACTAAGTATGATTTTTGAATGAAGGCAACTTATAGTTGGTGGGCAAGTTTTAGAGTAGATTCTGTGTGCAGTGAAATTCCATTGCACTCCAGAATGCAGTGGAACTTAGTGTAACCCGAAACTTTGTAGAAGACCCTTATACTTCTTGCTTCTATCACCGACAAGGAAGAGATGAGAGATTTAAGAATTAATGCATAAATAACAAGTTGTTTTGGAGCAATCTCTCTCTTTTTTTTTCAGGTAGAAAAGGGAGATTAGGAATAATTATGTTCCTAATGTACAAAGTCCTAAAATCTATTCTTTCACCTTTTGAAAATATTTGATGGTATTTATTTAGTGATAGTGTCATTTAGGAATACAGAGGACAGTAGTGAGTTAATGTTGTTTGTTTATAAATATTATTGCCACAAAACTCATGTGTAAGAAGCTCATGTATTAATTTCATTTCTCCATTAGTAATTTTAATTTAACACTTAAGCCATTCTAACTAATAGAAGAAAGTCCGGCTTCACTCTTAGGTAAACTCATTTAGTATTTAGCTTTGGTCAGGTAGAATTATGTCCCTTTCACTTCTTTGTGATGTTATCTGATATTCAGAGGGTTTAGGCATTTAACTGGCACTGGAGCTCTGGTATCTGACCAGTGATCATCAGTTTTTATAATGCTTGGAATAAAATTCATTGCTTAAAATCCAAACATTGTACTCTGGCTTTCAACTCATATTACCTTTTTTTCCTCTGGCCACTCTAGCTACTAGCCCCCCTTTTTTTCTTTTTCCCCAAGCATGTCTTAGTTCCTTTGCACTTGCTTTTCCCTGTATCTAGAATTATTTTCCTTTAGATCTCTATATATTGGCTCCTTTTAATTTTATTTAATTTTTATTTTTTTAAAAAATAAGTTTCTTAGATATGTCCTATTTATTTCAATTAATAGTAAAGAAAAACCAGTGTCTCTATCTCTTACTTTCTGTAGCTATGCCACTGTTTACTCATTGTGTAGTCGGTATTAGCTTTAGAGGTTGGGTATATTCTTGGTACCTGATGGAGACTAGCTTCTTTGAATTTTTTTTCCCCCTAGCTTAATTTCTTTAATTATCTCCCATATCTTCTGTGCTTTGATGTGACTGTAAGTTGGACACTTTTTTAGTCACATTAGTGCCAGTACACATCATTAAAATTTAGTTCCTAGGGTTCTTTTGTAATCTTTATCTAGTAAGCATTCTGATTAAGAAACTTGAAGATATAACAATCTTACGACAAACTTTTTCTTCTAAAGAGTCAGCACTGTGTTGAGTTAGTTATTTAGTCCAACATACCTTGTGCTCAGCCATTATCCTCTCTACCCAGAATAACCTACTGTCTACCCTCTGCTTATCTAAGTTTTCCATCTCTCCATTTTACAGTACATGAAATCCAGATCATATCTTAGTCTTCTACTGACAAGTTTACCTCTTATGACTTCCTCCTTGTCTAAAATTTGTGGAGTCTTTTAAAAAGTAAAATCATAGAAATAGAGAGTAGAAAACTGCTTGTCAGGGTCTGGGGATGGGCGGGGGAAAATAGAGATTGGTGAAAGGGTACGAACTTCAAAGTTTCAAGCTTATAAGATAAATAAGTTCTGAGCATATAATGTATAATGTGGTGACTATGGTTGATAACACTGTATTATATAACCAAAAATTTTTTTCCAAGATTAGCAAATCATAGCAGAGTAGAAATTAAATAGGTGAGGAGATGGATGTGGTAATGAATGCAATGCTGGGGAAATCCTTTTACAATGTAGCTATATATCAAATCATTACACTGTATATTTTAAATATCTTACATTTTTTTTGTCAATTATACCTCAGTAAAGTGGGGAAAAAGTTGTAGTCTTGAGTTTTCAAGACTGTAACTCACTATTTGCCATTTTTATTTTTATTATTTTATTTTTAAAATGTTTTTTTGTCTTTTTGCCATTTCTTTGGCCACTCCTGTGGCATATGGAGGTTCCCAGGCTAGGGGTCGAATTGGAGCTGTAGCCACTGGCCTACGCCAGAGCCACAGCAATGCCAGATCCAAGCTGTATCTGCGACCTGCACCACAGCTCACAGCCACGTCGGATCGTTAACTCACTGAGCAAGGCCAGGGATCAAACCCGCATGGTTCTTAGTCGGATTTGTTAACCACTGTGCCACCACAGGAACTCCTATTTGCTATTTTTAAACTGAGATTTTTTATTAAGATAATTATCGAATCACATGCAGTTGTAAGAAATAATATACAGAGATCCAGTGTACACTTTTTCCATTTTTCTCCCAGTGATAACATTTTTGCAAAACTGCCACTATCATGCCAGTAACATTGTATTGACATTGACATTGCATTGACATTGATCCAATCCACTCATCTTATTTATATTGCTCTAGTTTTAATTGTACTCAGTTGTGTGTGGGTGTGTGTATTAGGTTCTTTACAATTTTGTCACCTGTAAATCATCTATGTAGGTTCAGGTGTGCACCACCAAAGCAACATACTGAAGAGTTCTTACACCTTTCTCTTTTATAATTGTACCCACCTCTGTTCTACTCTTAACACTCCTTACCCTCTGTACCAAATCCCTGTCAACAACTAATATGTTCTTCATTTCTGACATTTTGTCATTTCAGAGATGTTGAATAAATGGATTTACATAGTACTTAATCTTTTGGAATTGGCTTTAAAAAAAAAAAAACAGCATGTGTCTCTTTTAAGTAGAGTTTTGCCTGGATATATGCCCAAGAGTGGGATTGTGGGGTCATATGGAAGTTCTATGTATAGATTTCTAAGGTATCTCCAAACTGTTCTCCATAGTGGCTGTACCAGTTTACATTCCCACGAACAGTGCAGGAGGGTTCCCTTTTCTCCACACCCCCTCCAGCACTTGTTATTTGTGGATTTATTAATGATGGCCATTCTGACTGGTGTGAGTTGGTATCTCATGGTAGTTTTGATTTGCATTTCTCTTATAACCAGCGATGTTGAGCATTTTTTCATGTGTTTGCTGGCCATCTGTGTATCTTCTTTGGAGAAATGTCTATTCAGGTCTTTTGCCCATTTTTCCATTGATTGATTGGCTTTTTTGCTGTTGGGTTGTATAAGTTGTTTATATCAAAACTCTACTTAAAAGAGACTCATGTACCTGCATGTCCATTGCAGCACTATTCACAATAGCCAGGACATGGAAACAACCCAAATGTCCATCGACAGATGATTGGATTCGGAAGATGTGGTATATATACACAATGGAATACTACTCAGCCTTAAAAAAGAATAAAATAATGCCATTTGCAGCAATGTGGATGGAACTAGAGAATCTCATACTGAGTGAAATGAGCCAGAAAGACAAAGACAAATACCATATGATATCACTTGTAACTGGAATCTAATATCCAGCACAAATGAACATCTCCTCAGAAAAGAAAATCATGGACTTGGAGAAAAGACTTGTGGCTGCCTGATGGGAGGGGGAGGGAGTGGGAGGGGTTGGGAGCTTGGGCTTATCAGACACAACTTAGAATAGATTTACAAGGAGATCCTGCTGAGTAGCATTGAGAACTTTGTCTAGATACTCATGTTGCAACAGAACAAAGGGTGGGGAAAAAAATGTAATTGTAATACATACCTGTAAGGATAACTTGATCCCCTTGCTGTACAGTGGGGAAAAAAAAAAAAACAAAACAGCGTAATTCCCTGGAGATGTATCCAAGTTATTGCATATATCAGCAGTTCATATTATTTTTTATTGCTGAGCAGAATTCAAGGGTATATATGACATGCATGGTATCACAATGTTTAACCATTCACCAGCTAGAGGACATCAATTCAAATATCCAGTTTTTGGCTATTACAAATAAAGTTGCGATGAACATTTGTGTACAGGTTTTTGTGTGAACATAAGTTTTTATTTCTTTGGGATTCATGGCTAGAGGTACAATTGTGGGGTTGTATGGTAATTGATGTTTAGTTTTACAGGAAATTGTCAAAGTATATTTTATATCCCCACTAGCAACATGTAAGTGATCTAGTTTCTGTGTCTTTGTCAGCATTTGGTCTTGTCTTTTTTTTTTTTTTTTTTTTAGCTGTGAAATCTCATTGTGGTTTTAAATTGTATTTCTTTTGTGGCTAATGATGTTGAACATTATTATTTCATGTGCTTGTTTGCCATCTGCGTATCTGTCCTTTTTGGTGAAATATCTATTCATGTTTTTTGTCTATTTTTTAATTAGATTTTTTTTTTTTACTGTTGAATTATGAGAGTTCTTTATTATTCTAGTTACTAGTCCTTTGTTGAATATGTGGCTTGCAAATATTTTCTCTAAGTCTGTAGCTTGTTTTTTCATCCACTTTACCATAGGCTTTAATAGCAAAAGTTTATCATTTTGAAGAGGGCCAATTAAGCAATTTTAAATTTTATGGATCATGCTTTTTGTGTCAAGTCAAAAAATACTCTGCCTAGCCCTATATTCTAAATATTTTCTCCTGTATTTTTTGCTAAAAGATGTATAATTTTACACTTTACATTTAAGTCTATAACCCATTTAGGGTCTATTTTTTAATCAGGTGTGAGGTTTAGGTCACATTTTTATATTAGGTATGTTGTTTAGGTTTCACTTTTAAAATTTTTTTATTTTAATGATTTTTATTTTTTTCCACTATAGCTGGTTTATGGTGTTCTATCAATTTTCTACTGTATAGTGAGGTGACCCAGTCACACATGCATATATACATTCTTTTTTCTCATATTATCATGCTCCATCATGAGTGACTAGACATAGTTCCCAGGGCTACCCAGCAGGATCTCATTGCTTATCCATCCCAAAGGCAATAGTATGCATCTATTAACCCCAGATTCCCAGTCCATTCCACTCCCTCCCCCTCACCCTTAGCAACCACAAGTGTGTTCTCCAAGTCCATGATTTTCTTTTCTGTGGAAAGCTTCATTTGTGCCTTATATTAGATTCCAGATATAAGTGATATCATATGGTATTTGTCTTTCTCTTTCTGACTTCACTTAGTGGGAGAGTCTCTAGATCCATCCATGTTGCTGCAAATGGCATTATTTTATTCTTTTTTAAGGCTGAGTAGTATTCCATTGTGTACATATGCCACATCTTCTTACTCCATTCATCTGTTGATGGACATTTGGGTTGTTTCCATGTCTTGGCTATTGTGAATAGTGCTGCAGTGAACATGCGGGTAGCATGTGTTTCAAGGAAAGTTCTGTCCGGATATATGCCCAAGAGTAGGATTGCTGGGTCATATGGAAGTTCTATATATAGTTTTCTAAGGTACTGCCATACTGTTTTCCAAGGTGCTTATACCAATTTACATTTCCACCAATAGTGCAGGAGGGTTCCCTTTTCTCCACACCTCCTCCAGCAGTTATTATTTGTGGACTTACTAATGATGGCCATTCTGACTGGTGTGAGGTGGTATCTCATAGTAGTTTTGATTTGCATTTCTCTAATAATCAGTGATGTTGAGCATTTTTTCATGTGCTTGTTGGCCATCTGTATATCTTCTTTGGAGAAATGTCTCTTCAGGTCTTTTGCCCATTTTTCCATTGGGTTGTTGGAATTTTTTTTTTTTTGGTCTTTTTGCTATTTCTTTGGGCCACTCTCGCGGCATATGGAGGTTCCCAGGCTAGGGGTCCAATCGGAGCTGTAGCCACCAGCCTACGCCAGAGCCACAGCAATGCGGGATCCGAGTTGCGTCTGCAACCTACACCACAGCTCACAGCAACGCCAGATCGTTAACCCACTGATCAAGGGCAGGGACCGAACCCGCAACCTCATGGTTCCTAGTCGGATTCGTTAACCACTGCGCCACGACAGGAACTCCTGTTGGATTTTTTTGTAGGTTTCATTTTTTTGACTTAGCAAGGTGACAGGATATGAGATAAAATCATAAAAATCAGTAACAGTTCTATATATTAGCAATGGACATATGATAACCAAAATTTAAAACATTGTACTTTTACAGTTGCTCCAAATGAAATGAAAAGCCTAGGTACGTACTTAACAAAATTTGTCAGGATCTGATGCTGAAATTACAAAATGCTGGCAAAAGAAATCAAAGAGACTTATATATGGCAAGACATCCTGGTCATTGGTTGGGAAACTCCTAAAGACTGGTAAAGATGTCACTTTTCTCCGAATGAGCTATATGCTTTATGCAATTCCTATCAAAATCTCCAGGAAGACTTTTATGTACATAGATAAGCTTATTCTAAAATTTATATTCAAAGGTATAGGCCCTAGAAAAGCCAAGATAATCTTGACAAAGAATAAAAAAAGTTAGGAATCACTCTACCCAATATTATAGATTACCATATAGCTACAATAATCAAAACAATGTAGTTTGGGCAGATAAATAGACACATTGATAGATGAACATAACCGATAATCCACAAATAGGACTACCAAAATATGCTGATTTTTGTTAAAAATACAAGTATTATTTGCTTTTTTACATTTATTGATCTTGCCCCCCCCAAAGATTTAATTTCCTTGAGGACACAGACCATATTTTAGTCTATCTTCATATACATAGAGTAGATCTTAGGATATAAGATGCAATAACCTAAGAATCTGTTGATTTATAAAATATTTCACAGAGATGAATATTATGGCTCAAAGGAGATGAATAGATTCAATTTTTTGGAATTCTCTTTACTTAAAGCATAGTATATACATCATTAAATATACACACACATATATATATGCTCATTTCCCTAAGCATTTATTAGGCTCTTTCATCTGGTAGTGTAGTGGGTCTGGGGTGGAGAGAGGTAAAAGTGGAGAAAGAGAAGATGGTGAATACAGAGATGTTGGTTTTTAGTATCTCTTAGTTTAGTGGGAGAAACACATGCACATAGAGTAATATATTATAGTAAGTGCTATAGTAGAAGGAGCTATAAAATGCTGAAATACAGAAGAGGCAACTTTTTGTCTAGAAGATCTAGGAAGGGATTTATAGGCATTTGAGCTGGGTTTTGGTTAATGATAACCTATTCACAGCGAATAAGAGAATCCTAGATAGAAGAATATGTATAAAGTTTCAGTGATATGAATAACCTGTTAGGTTTGGTGAGTTCAAGGGGTTTGGTGTGGTTAGGATTGGAGATGTGACTAAAAAATGGATTGAAGCCATTGTAAAGATTTTGAATTTTATCTTTTGGGTAGTAGGGAACAGTTGAGTGCTTTTGAGTGGGAGGATGAGTGACATAATTGGATACATTTCTTAGAAAACTAACTTTGGTAGCATTTAGACCCTTTGTTAGAAAGAAGCAAGGCCAAATGCAGGAAAATCTATTAGGATATTTTAATGGGCCGCATATGTACTAACAAGAGTGTAAATAACTAAGGCAGTGGCAAAGGGTAGGGAAGGAAGAATCATCTTTCAGGTGTATATTTGAGGTTGCTAATTAGGTGTGGCACATGAGTTTTGAGAGAGAGTCAAAGACATTGAAGTATCCTGGCAGAGAGAAACAATGGTGAGCTATTAAGTTGGTGAATATAGATAGATGAGAAGTTTTAGGGAGAAGGTTTGGGTTTAGATGTCTGAGTTTGAGCATTTTGTGAAGGAGGATATACCTGGCAGGCAAATATAAGAGTGACTGACTGTCCTGAAGATTAGGGGAGTGGAATACCCTTTGGCTCCCTTTCGTATCATTGTCATGGATTTAACAATGATAAATCCTTTTTCTTAGAGAACTCATTGCAGTTAGTCACTGTTGCTTTCAGGTGGCATCATGTTTGCTACACAAGTGGAAGCTCTATAATCTATCATTCTCTTCATGTAAAGGTTGAGAAGAAACTATAGGCCAATATGGGTCATGTGCCTTCCGTGTCCAGGTAAACTCAATCTTGTAGTCCAGTAGTTCAGATTGTCAGTAGCACAGCCATCGCCTGGGAACTTATTAGATATGTAAATTCTTGGGCCTCATCCCTTACCTACTGAATCAGAAGCCCTGGCATGGGACTCAGCAACCTGTGTTTTAAGCTCACCGGGTGCTCCTGATGCACACAAAAGACTGAAACTATTAAGTGATACCTATACTATACTATATTTTATTATATTATACTATACTATTCTGTACTCTAGTCTAAGCCATATATTACCATGAAATCATCTTGTGACTGGGCATCATACTTTCAGCCATTCTTATGTCAATAATTATCTAACAAGTCATAAAATAATGAATAAATTGATTTGATTAAAAAGTAGCATGAACATACAAACTATAGGCTATATATGTCAAGGAGTGAAGACATCTTCTCATTTTATTACTCTTTCTTTAAATCGTATTTTATAGAAGTTTGTATCTCCAAGTAGCTAGAAAATTAAATTGATGTGATATGAAGAAAAATGAAATTTAGAGCTGTTTTAGTGGTTTATTGACTAGTTAGGGTGATGGTGTTGGAGAGTCTGGTGAGAAAAGAAAAGCTGATGAGGGAAAGAATAAAATTTATTGTGTGGATTCAAATGTATTCATCTGGATTAAGATTTTATTTCAGTTTCTTACCTTGATCAGAGGTATAGCACTCAGGTTATAGCATATGACCCCTTATCTGAGGGTTATGATATTATGGGATGATGAACCAAATTTAATATGGAAAACAAAGCCCATGGTGTTTGGACTTTAAGAAGGTTAATGTTGAGGTGGCTGGGGCATAAGTGAATTTTTTAGTTGCTTAGGTGAACAGCTTCAGGTTTCTTTGGTGATGAACTTTAGTTTTCGTTAGCCGCGTTTGCTCTGCCATTCCTGCTGTTTTGCAACAGGGCTTAAAAGTGCTTTAAGTGCTTGTGACCGTGGTAATGAATGAAAATGTCTTTCCAGCACTGAGAGGATTGCATTAGACTGAATAGTCACCTCACTTGTAAAAGCACTATTAGAGTGGGGCAGCTGTAAGTAAGGATAACGATTTGTGTCCACTGCTTATTTACTGAAAATTGTCAATGTATTATTTATTGAGAGCTCTCCAGACAGTGCTTGTCAGAATAAAAATGTCAGCTCTGAGCAAAATGTTATAATACATAATAAAAATGCTAGGTACGCATTTTAGGGAGACAACTAATTAGACCTGCTTTTTCTTAAGGAAGGGGAAGTAAAAATGTCTAATATTGTGGATTTCCTACATTTGTATTAGTCCTTTTCTTTCCCCCCTGCTCAGTTCTGTATTTGGTTTAGAAACTTACCCTGCCTGAGAAATAATTTGAACAACTTTTTATTGTTGCCATTAGGCGCCCCAAGTAGTGAGGAAGCTTGCTAAAGGAGGAAGGGCCTGGCTTGCCATCCCACAGTGAGCAGCTGCCCTCACCTCCATGTTTTGTCTGAAATTAGAAGATGTCACTTCCTCCCTGAGCAGTGCTCGTGGAAAACTGCCTCCAGTGTAAACAACATAAAATTATTAAGCTTATTCCTCAGCCGTGCTAATTAACCCCAAACAAATTTCACATTAAGGAAACAGAATTCAATCAATGTAAATGTTATTGCTGTGTATTACTGTAAGCAATAATATAGTGGCTAAAATAATTAATTATTTTGGATTTTTTTTAAAAGGAAAGTATTCTTTTTTATAGTGTTGCAAAATGTTTTGCAGATTATTTCCCCTTTCCTCAGCCTTTCCTGGCATAGAATACAAAAGACCCGTCTGGTAAAGCATGGGTAATATGCAGTTGTTTTTTACGGGAATGGAAAAATGTATTTTGGAGTGCTTCAGGTTTACTTAGTCTGATATGTTTTTGTTGGCAATACATATGCAGATTTTGCCTCCTTCTACCTATTGTAGTTCACTACTCATTGTAGTAATTTCCTATCCTTTTTCTCATCATCACCAGTTATGATGGTGGTGGTGGTGGGAATGATAGAAAAGAATGATGGTTAAATACAATCTACTTCTGAGGGGAAAAAGTTAAATTTCATTTTATTATATTTCAGGTTTTGGAAAGCAAAAGCCGATAAAAATTTTCCCTTCTTTTTTGTATCTGGGCTTACATAGGAAGTAAAATTATCCTCTTCAAGATAATTTTCTTAGATTTTTTTTGAAACAACCAGATTTCTAAATAATTGCTTGGTTGTGCCTGTGATAACTTTGAATAAAATTTATCATTATCACCTTCGTCATCCTCAAATACCTTTAAAGACATGAAGTACAGAAGCCAGATGACATGTAACTTTATTTTTCATGCAGTAAAATGCATATTTGATTAATGTAGAATTATTTATCAGCTAGAGATAGCGTATTCTGTGGTGTATGAGACACAAACAGGATTTATATTGTGATTATTCTGAGATATGATACATCTTTTAACCAATAAATACTAGCAAGGGCTAAATTAGCTTTGAGATTTAAAATAACAACATAAAAAAATCAAAATATTACTTTTTGTAGGAATATTTAAAGATTTAAAACATACCATTTCTTTGTAATTTAAAACAAACCATTTCTTTGTAATTTTATCATCATCTACTAAATGTCAGTCTCTGTCCTTCTCAATCCCCAGTTAATTCAGCATCCTATTTCATGGCCACTCTTAATTCCTTACTTTTCTCTATTAAAATTCTCTTTATTTTGGTAGGAGTATTTAAACTTTTCATTATAACTTAAATACCTAACAAGCAGATTGCTATTACATATTTACAGTGATGCCAGAACTAATAACGAGAACATTGTGTTTCAAGGAATGGATGGAGCATGCTACTAAAAAAATGAAAATATTTTTTATAATGCAATTGAGAAGAAATTAAAATATTGTGAGAGGATTGTTTTGAGATAACATCTGAATGTACCATTTATTTGATTTTATATTTGGTTTCAACTGATTTGTTTCAGATAGTTGCCTATATTTTGGTCTATTTCTTTAGTTTCTATAGCCAGAGAGTTACTCTCTTTTTTACTTTTCCGGACATTTGTTTTTACCTTTCTAAATAGAAAACAATTTTAGACTTTATTTGCATACACAGGAAGTTAATGATGTAGCAAAGATTATAAGACACTGTATTCAATGATTTTAAAATTACATAAAATCTAGATAATGAAGAATTTGTATTGAACAGTTCTATAAATTTTAGATGTCTGTATTTCTAAATATATTTAAAGCAAAATCTTTAAATGTATATGCATACTATAGCAAAGAATATGGGATGGTTAAAGATGATAACTGGCAATTGGGTAGCCCTCTGGCAGTCAGGATGTTTAGTAGATATTAAACTGTACAATTTCTGTGATTAAGATTCCTAGATTTTAAAGTTATCCCATAATTCCAAACCAAAAAATGCAATAAAATTCTAAAATAAGGGTCTTATTTTGAAAAACCTGTATTAGTATATTTTAAAATGAGATGCAAAGGGTTTGCATCCAGTACTTTATTTCCTTTAAGACTATAATTGACAAACTGCAGTAATCATGCTTTTATGTGCTTTTCTCCCTCTACTGAATTCATTTTTAAAAATGAAAGTAAAAAAGGTAAAAAGAGACTCTAGAATTTTGAAACCCAGTGGTCCTGAAGTGATGGGAAAATAGCCAAGGTGTCACAGCTAATTTCTGACCCTGTTTTATGAGTTCTGCTGTTCCTTATTCCCCCTGTCAGCCTGGGAATCCCTGAGGCTGTGCAAACTGGCTGAACATCACTCAATCCCAGTTTTATATACCCTTTTAATAATGTTGAGTCTATTCTGTCCAACTTTGATTCAGACAACCTGCTTGTCTTGAAAAAGTGATATATTTAATCAGTGACTCTGTCTCCAGCATAGCTCCCACTGCGTGTGACTAGAGCCGAGAGTAGTGCAGTGGTCTGTCACTTCTGTTTGAATGGGTAATGTGGAGCCCATCAGCTGAAAAGACAGGAGCTGGAACTGCTTGTTAGGACACATGATCAAAAGCCACTCTCTGCTTTCTGCCAATCAAACCTCATGTCGCCTTGTGGGGCAGGCATTAGATAGATTTTTTTTTTCTGCCTTACACAGTGGGCACTTTGCCAGTTTGACATGTGAACTGTTACAAAAGATAGCAGAGTTTCAACCGCTTGCTGACTGCTTTAAAATACTGAACACTTGTTGTCAGAATGAAATTTTCATAATACTAAATTATGATAAATTTTTTGAAGTATTACTTGGTGCCTTTATCTTGTAATTTGTGGATTTGTTGTTGTTGTTGTTTTTGCTAGTGCAAAAGAAACAATAGACAATAGCTTCTTGGGTGAAAGTAAGGGAGACAAAACCCTGTAAATCGATTCAATTGCAAAGCCAATACAACTGTATGACCAATAGTTTTGAATAAGATGATAATTGCTTTGTGAAAATATCATTAGTGAATTAAGTGTTATTTTGCATTCTCTCTCCTCTTCTTTAAAAATTATTTATTTCTTCTAAGTTAGAAAAGGAGAGTGGTTTTAAGTATTATTATTTTAGTCTCAAACATTAAAATCTTATTTTGAAATTTAATTCAGGATCTTATTTCCTCTCCTTATTGAGAAGATGGACAAATTTCTAAATTCAGAGACATTCTCTGATTTGTAGCTGTCCTGATGGGTATTTTTATTCTACTTCTTCCTTTTGTCATCCTCGGAAGAGTCCCCCATTATATCACAGTCTCATCTTTGTACCCATGGCAACCCAGTATTGATAATGGCATGACCTACCTTCTAGGCTTTTTAAGAGACGAATGAATACATAAGTACTTTTGACTTAAAAGACATTTCCTACAATTTCTAAACACCCAGATAACTGTTCTAATGCTTTTAAATCGTAGTAGGTGCTTTGATATCTCCAAACTTGCCACTTGGTACTTGCTGTTTCTTCTCTAATGATCATTTTAAAAGGAGTTAAACATTTCACCAAAACATACCATGACAATCTAGTGGAACTCATTTAAACAGTGAGCTACACATAAACAGCTGCTCCTTCAATAAGCCATTCTTTATAATACCCTTATTACCTTCTAGTGTCTCAAATTCTGATTAGTCAACAGTGCTGATTGCCGCACGGCATTCTGTTGCCCATCTTCCCTCTGCTCAGCTGCTCATGTCTTAGTTGTTATTTGATTACAACACAACTTGTGCATTGTTTCTCCAAGTTGTTCTTCATATTGTGTCTTAAAAACTCTGAATTATCCAGGGAAACTGTGATAGTATGAGAGGGACTTTATGCACATTAAAAATGTCTGAATAAAACATGGTACAAAATATACAACTATGGAACACTTCTATTGGAAAGAATATTAGTGACTTAAAACTCAGCACTTACAATGAAATTTAAAAACTGAGATTAAGTACATGGAATTGTTTTTAAAAAACGGTCTAGTACCTTACAGATGTAGGGAGTTATAAAATTGTTGTATTACGGTTATTAAATTTCAGTCAGATATAAAGTTCTGGAAGAGGTGATTATGTATGTGGAACTTCATAGGAAGGGCCTAAGGACCTTCATGTTTGCCCCAAGACTAGATCATTTTAGTCCAGTTGCTGTGCAGCACCAGTGATGCCCCACGGAATAGGATAGCATGTTGGTAGTTTAAATTATGAAATAAGTACGGGTGGGAAAAATCTCTATAATGAAGTTTGAATTTCAGCTATTCCTTTGTTGTGACCCCTGGAATCTACTCTTGGTGAGTAGGAAATGCTGACATACTAGAAATGCAACCCCTGTAAAGGCCCTAAATCTGTCATTGTGCTCTGGAGTCTGCTCTGAAAATAGCAAAGCTCTTTTTGTAAATTAAAATCGGTGTGAATGGGAACAGATGTTGACACGCTTTGTCTTTAAGGATGCCAGTTAAGAGGAGAGGGTCAGTAAGGTTAGATTTAGGAAATATAGTAAGTGTGCAAACTTGGTATATAAAGGAAGTTCTGTTTGGGGATGTTAGTCAATAGAGTTGTATTTATCTTTGGTAGTCTAGGTAAGAATTATACATACATTACTTTACCTAGAGGAAAAATGCAGGGAATGGTATTTATTTCTGGGAGGGCTATCTCTTTTTGATGATCCCTTGTGGTTGTCTTTTTTTCATTGAACTGATTGGCTATAAACTGTTTCAGGCTACTGTTAGCTGTTAGGCCTAGCTTCCTAAAGTAATTGTTGAACCCTAATGCTACAGTAGAGTCTTTGTACTGATATTTGTCAAAAATAATGAAAATGGTTTATGTTCTAAAAAGGTACAATTTATCAAATAGCTTGTATAGTCAATTTAAATAAGTCTCGTAGAAGTTTCAGTCTTGATTTGAAAAAATAGCATAGGATGAATTTATTTATAAGAACCTTAATAGTTTCTCTCAATTCCTTTTACATTTTAGATTACCTTATAATTTTCTAAATCTACATGAACAATAATGATCAATTTTGTCAGTATTATTCACACCTTTTATTAATTTAACATAGATGAATAAATGTGAATGTTGTGAAGAGTTGATTGGGAATAGATTTTAAATCTGACAGTTAGATTACAGGGTACCTAAGAAAAAATGGCTCTTTCACTAGGTACCTAGTAATTTAATTCTTGTTTGAAATTATTATAATTTATTACAGTGTGTGGGTCCTAATGAATGTCTACTATTAAATGAAAAGGAGAAATTGAAATTAAGATTATGAAATTCTTTTAACTCATATCTTAAAATCCTCTTAAACAATTCAGAAGACATTAATAAACTATGCGGGTTTCTTTCCATATTCTGTAATGGCAAATAAAAATATTTTTTCAGCATTTAAAGATTCTAAAAAATGTTGACTGCCATTAAACCTCAAAGCATGCAATCTTGGAATTTTATAAAATGGTAGTAGCCATTATAACAGCATTAAAATTGGCAACTCTATTTAAATATTTATTTGGATTATAAACAGACATTTTAGCACTTGAGTTTTCTGGAAATGACTAGGTTTCCCTTGTGTTAAACATTTAATGTAGGACAATTTGAGATTTCATAGAGCTATAAACTATACCAGATTAACATTTTAAAATTTCCAAATACCGGAGAGACTTTTAATGTGTGAATAAAAGTATATAAATAAAATAAAGATGTCAAGATGCCCATAAGCATTGGAAGTTGTCACTTATTCCTAGATCTAAGTAAAACCTTTTATATACACAAAGTGAAAATCAGATCTTTGAAAAATAATAATTCCTGGACAAAAGCAATGGACATACAACAATTTTTCTATCTTGATAGGTTATCCGAAGTGTCATTTAAAAGGCTCATTGAGTGTTTTACCTGGGAAGAAGCCCCTGTCTTATAAATTTGACCATGTTTTTCAACAATTATTTAAGAAAGAAAATTATGTTGATTACCCCTTTGAATTTCAAACTATTATTATGCTTACCTAAACCCCCTAAAGTTTCATTTCCTAATTTCTAGAGCTTTTCTTTTTTATTGAGGCTGCTAGAATGCATGTATAAACTAGTAATTAGTTTAGAGAGAGAGGAAAAAAAAAGAAATTAAACATGCTGGTGATAAATTTACATTTGATGGCAGAGAATAACCCTGCTGTAGGTTTTTGGCAGCCTTGGAACAATGCTAGCAGAGGAGTTACAGGGCATGCCACCTCTCACTGTGGTGACCCTCTTATCAGTTCTGGTTATGAGAAATAAAATGTAACTTCTGTAAGGAGTGGCTCTTTGGGAAGATTTTTGTTTGTCGTAGGATTTCCACAGGATTTCCTTTGAGGCTGTGGAGCGGGCCCTTAGGGCTATAAGAGTCAGTGACTCTATTCTGTTCCTTTGTCATAAAATTCTCCATCTCCCTCCCTTCACTCCCACCTCTTCTTAAGAATGTATTGCCAAAAGAATGTCCTGAGAGTGCTAGATGGGAAGGTGATTTGTTGCCTCTGATAATCTGATCATTGAGTTCAAGTTAGCTTAGGCATCTGAGAGAAATAAAGGATAGAAACAAGTAGGGCAATACTTTCTTAGTAATGATTACTGATCTCTTTTTAAAATGTTTATGGTAGTTCTTAAATAGGGAAATGATTGGATAAAAATTACTCTGCCTACGTAGCTATAAATAAAGCCGTTTGTCATTTATCAGTAATGTCCCTGTGGGTACTGTTTATCACTGTAAGCAGTTCAAACATTTAAGTCCTGGTATCTCATCTACTATTACAAAAGCTAAAGGGTGCCTAACTACAACAGGGGGATAGTTGAGGAAGATAAAACTTCCTCATGTTCAGTCTGAGAATGTGATGGCTGTATTATGAGAAACTGCCTATTTAAAATATTTTTTGCTAATTGTGATGAAGGAGCTTTAAAACATTGACTTTGAAAAGCATTGGCAATTTACAGAACTATATCTACTGTTATATTTAATTAGATTTTTTGCTCCTTTGTGCCTATTTAAACTCTAAATGAAAGATGGAAATATGTTTGCGCTAATGTATTTGATGTGATTGAGATAGATTAAGCGGTTTAAATGATTTAAAAATTATATTTACTTTAGTGCAATCTGTTAGGTTCAATTGCTGATCTGTCTTTTGGTTTGCTTTGCGGTATAGCAAACCAAGCGCTGAGGGTTAAACTATTCAGCACATGGGTAGTTAAAAATATGGGTTCTCTCTCTCTTTCCTGGATCCTGAATTCTTCAGTCAAAGTTAAATTTGCTGTTCAGACATTAGCTGTACTTCTTAGCAATGACCTTGTGGGGTAGAGAAGCATGGCACAGTGGCACTTTCCAGCTGTATTCAGCCTATCCGTCGGGGTATAATCATGCTCAGTCCCAGCACCGCAGGCTTGGACATATGTTGAGTTTTATTTCTTTCTTCTGACATTAATCCTATTCACCAGCTGTTCTGCCAGCTGCCATTCTTCAGCTTAGAGATTACATTTTGGGGGATACCAACAAAGGTCTAGTTGACCACTGCTTTCTTTTTCCTTTTTTGCCCTTATTCTTTAGAAATTTTTGGATCTGGGTGTTAGGAGAACTCAATCTTTTCCCACTATCACTTCACTTTTCTTTGGATCCTACACATTAACATGATTTATAATGACTTTCACTATGTTGTAGATAAGCCTTCCAGAGAGCCAGATTACCACCTTAGTTATAAATCCCTTTTCCACAAAAAGGTTTTAAGTTTACATTGAGGGCTATAATTAATGTTTCTTATGCTACTATATAAACAACATTAATTAGTGACAAATTCTTTTGATGTCCTAAAACATATTCCAGCTGAAAATATGCTTTCAGTTCTTCCTTTTTTTTTTCCTCCCTGCAGGTTTGAGAGCATATCTCTGTTAAGATGATACTTTTTTTCCTGAGCTATGGTTTCACTAATCTTGTTTGAATGGGCTATTAAATCTCTGTTACACTCATAATATATACTAATAAGTAGTATAGATTTCTCACTTCGTATTCCAGATGATCTGTCCATAAGCAGGATGTTAAACATCTGTAGTTTAAGCCTTCTGGGACTAACAAATGCATTAATGCCAGAAAGAAATGTGGCCTGGACGATAAGGTCATGGACCGTGTGGTAAAGAGGCATCCCCAGTATTACCAAGTCTGCATGTACCCTTCATTGTTAATCCTTCCATTTTCATAAAGGCAAAAAAGACTAATAGATTTAAGTTGTAATCACTTACAGTACATGTTCATTACATTAATACCAGCAAATCCACAAATCCCATATGTGTTATAATTCTCCCAGCTGATATTTTAACATTTATCCCACACGACTCACAATAGCATTCTCTTAGCTGTTAATTTACCTCAGAAGGTAACATCAATAAATATTTGTTTATTGGCAAGATTCTGCCTTTATCTTTTTAACTTCGTGGCATGTGGAAGACATATATAATGGTAAGGAATTCAGTTTAAATAACACCTTTAGGCTGGAGTCATTAGAATTAAGAACACCTTACTGACTTAAAAAAACAAAGATAAATACTAATAGTATATTTTAGAAGGTAGGTTTGTTTGCTTGTTTGTTTGTCCATTGTTTCATTTACCCATCCATTTGTCTGTCCATTCGTCCATCCATCCATCCACTTTATTTGTTTATTCATTCCACTAAGCAGGATATTACTTATTGAGCCATATAAAAAAGAAAACACAGCATCTTGTATTTACCAGATGGTGCATCTCTTCATGTACGTAGCAATCTATAGAAAAATGAGAATAAGTTTATAAACTGCTTGCTGAAAAAAACTATTGATTCCATACTACCCCTTACTTCTTCCCCTAAAGCTCTGACAGTAGTGAACCTCGTTTACTAAATATGGACATTCTATTTATAGAAATATTCATATTTTTATTGGTGGCCAAAGCACTGCTTATAGGAAAACCTACAGGTGACTAATAGGAGTTGCTCACTAAGTGGAATAATGAATAGTATTAGGTGTCAATTAAATCAAGCTTCCCCGAGGTGCAGGTGCTCCACAATGTACTGACACATTTCAAGTAGCAGTGCCACTTCACCCATGCATATGAACAAGCACATTTGCATATTAAAAAGCTGAAAATTATTTAACTGAAGCAAAAGTCTTTTAGAGATGATGGAGGTTATTAAAACTGTTGACAAGAAAGAAGGTAATTGCCTGAAAATGAGAGATGACATTCTGCTATACACAGGGAACGTTGTTTTTGTTGTATTGTGCAGCAGTGCCTGGGTGTATAACCTATTACATTGAGATTGCTCCTATGCAATTAGACCCTTTTTGTCCTCACTTCAATAAGGCTATGATTATGAAGGATTGAAGAACACTTGGCATATTGAATGTCTGTTGTTTTTATAACTTCGTCAGAAATGACAAAACACGTTTTGTGTCCTGTTTTTTCTTTGTAGGCTTATTGATTCTGTGATTATAATATTCATAAAAGACAATGTGTTCATGGTTGAACACTCTGTCATTTATACAGGTTTTATTTTTTCTGTCTCAGCATAGTATTTGTTTGAATGCCAAGGTGTTAGTCATAAGATGAGCAAATTTTTTAAAGTAAAAGATGAATAGGTGAGAAGTTTATCATGCTAATAATCCCAAATATTACTATTAAAAGTGTCATAAAAATGGTTGATTTCATAAGTTTCAGATGGAAATAATTCACCAAGTAAGAAAACTTGAAAGGTATTTTATTTTCTCTTTGATTATGATCTCTTTATTTTCACTCAGATTTTTGAGAGATCTTGCTGTTGTGTTTGTCATGTGAAAACTCATGGCCCTAGAAGAAGGCACTTTCTTGATACCGTGAGAGGCAGTGAATCTGAGTTGACTCACTCCATTCTGTAGGTAGTAACTAAAATAAGTACTGTGAATATGGCAATTGAAACTAAAACATCTATTGCAAATCATTGCAGGTGTAGGAAATTTCAGATTTTTTGCTTTATTAAAATTATGCTTGTTAAAAGATTTTATATCTAATCACCCTAATTAGGCCTCAGCTCCCAGCAGAGCCATTGTGGCAATGCACGAAGTCCATTTCCATCATTATATTCTTTCCCTAAAGATGAGTATTGGTGTTTTTTGGGATATTGCCAGGATGGAGTATTCAGCTGGACTTTTAGGCCTAAGATGTACCCCATTTTGTTGATGAGCCAATCAGCTTCTGCTTTCATTTCTTACGTGGATTTAAATCCAGGACTGGTTTGTCAGAGACAGAATTGACAGGATCTGAATAATATACTGAAAGTTTTCTAGGGGGTTTGTCATTTATGTGCTCTTTTATTCTTTGATTTGGATGCATCTGGGCTTTAGTAAATTAAGAGGCACACCTAGGATTTTTGTTAGCAGCTGTCTAGTGATTTATCTAATCTGACATGTTCATTTCTTTAAGTTGAAGAGGGAAAATGTCTTTAGGCATAGCAATCTGACTCTTGATTAAAAAGATAAAAGTGAGATACCCCGGTTCTTTTCGAACTCACATTATTTACTGCCTGATGAAAACCTTAGCTATTTAAAAGATGAAGATTCTGATGTAGCCATGCTCAAAGAGATTTTAGAAGCCTCTAAAGTATGCCAAACTTGTTACTTCATATGTACAGATCTAGTCGCATACCCAGCATCTCAGTTTCCATTCACACAACCCGGTAGTTGCATGAAGTAAAATTATTTTTATTCCAATCACTGTTAGATGATTTTGTTTCAAAATGTTAAGAACAATCATAATTTTACTTCATATAACCATAAATATGTAAATATATTTAATGCTAAAAATTTGTTGTAATATTTTATTTGACCTTTAAATAAACATCAGTTTGTGGGTTGGAATTTTTAAAAGGAAAGGAAAAAAAATTAGCTTTCATTTTATTTTATTTTTATTTTTTTATTTTTAATTTTTTTTTCTTTTTTGGCTGCACCCATGGCATATGGAAGTTTCTAGGCCAGGGATTGAGTCTGAGCTGCTGCTGCAACCTACACCACAGCTGCAGCAAAGCCAAATCCTTAACCCACTGTACCATAGTGAGAACTCCAGCTTTATTTTAGTTTGTAGAAAATTATACTTTGGATGTATTTCTGTTAAATACGATTTGTTTAATAGAGACTCAGAAATAAATGCAAGACAAATTAGAGTCATGGATCTCTGGATGTGTCCTAAAAAAGAAAATATTGTATAAAATACTTACCCTTTGTTAAAGGATAACTTTTACGTAGAGATATCATGTAGCAGTAGAGCATTGAGTGTATTTTTCGTAACTGTTTATAAAACTTCACTGTTGGATATATTATTAAAAAACCCTCATAGATTTACATATAGTATATATATATGCCCATACATTTCTTATAATATGAATAAATGAAGGAATGAGCCCTAACTTATCTTACTGAAAGGTGTATGGGAAAATAGCATTGTCTAGAAAGGTTTGAAGAAGATTCTAGCTTTAGATCATATCTGCCTTACCCATTTTGGTATCCATTTCTGATAACTACTTTTCCTTGTGCCTGGTGTATCTAACGTCCAGACAAACAAAGCCAACAAACCATCCTGTTAAAAGGTTGGGAATGGGAAAAAAAAAAAAAAAAAAGAAGAACAGCTGCACCAGATCTTGTGGGCAGAAATTGAATGAATTAAGTATTTAAGTGGCTGATCCATAGTAGGGTGCCTTTATAAATTCAAATATGTCGATAGACCAGGCCTTTGCATAAACTTGAGTTGAGCAAGGGTTTGAAGAAATTGGATATATTGGGAAGACAATTAGAGTTATTCCCAGGGACTAGTGGACCCTTGGGAAGTTTTACTGTACTTCTGCCTTTTCTCTACACCCTCTCCTGAATATTTTTCAAGTAATTGATGTGTTAATAAATAACCAGTATAACCTTAAAGTATGAAAGGCAGCATGAAGCCTGAAGGGTATTTAAGAAGGTGGGTGATAATGTTGCTAGGAAGCTTGGCTTAATTTCTTCCCTTCTCTTTTTTATGAAAATTCAGTGTGCAAGACTTTAAAGACACTTTAAATTTCATTTGCAACACAGCTTTCTTCTTTTTTGCTCACTAGTTCACAATCAGTTGGAAACTTAGGAACCTTCTGACAGTATCCAAGGCCCTTCAGAGCTTCTCTGGGGGGGATAAAATGTGTAAATGGCTTTATTTTATATATATGGATGCACCAGGAATTCTCAGAGTCTTAGTTTGTTAGGTTAATAATGCTCTAATGGTACATAGTAGTTTATAATTTGAAAAGGGCTTTTGCACACATTATTTGAATCTCATAAAAGTTTGAGTGGGAGGGAAGGCAGATGTTATTCTTACCCTGTTCTAGAAGTGAGAAAATTAATTATTAATGTGTTGAATAGCTAGTAAATGGGAAGCTGAGGTAAAAAATTTAGGCTTCAGTGTTCTTTCTATTCTTCCATGTTGCCATTCAACATGATAAGTGTAGTGTCCAGGTAGAGTAGTTGGGTGTTACTGGGGCCCTCTGTTTGAGCTAACTTGCATGGCAGACTCCTCTGATTAGGACTAGGTCAGCAGTTGGCTTCTGCTTTATTTGTCTACTGTTAGTTTGTCTTCAAGGTGTGAGATGGTTCCTTTAGGACAAGAATAGTCAGTTTAGGAGGAACATGCATTTGTGTGTGTGTGTGTGTGTGTGTGTGTGTGTGTGTGTGTGTAAGAGAGAGAGAAAGGGAGAGAGGGATAGAAATTCACTGATTGATTATGAGAAATAGAAAGAGACGATATAGCACACTATTGTATGTCCCTTTGCTCTCAATACTTAATAAAATACATTAATTTTCTTCCTTTGAGTGATTTATTTCATTAGAACAAGTTTACATTTCAGAAATTCATCTACATGACCATATCAATAGTGACAAGAAAGTATATTTCTATTTTCATGCACTTCAAAAACTGTCATATTTTGCCTTTTCTCTTATTTTTCATAATCTTTTTTTTTGTAAAAAACACTTTTAGAAAACTTCTAAAATTACATAAAGGTAGAGAGTATATTGAGTATGAAAACCCATCTAGTTTCAAATACCATCAGTATTTCCTATTGTTATTTTGCCTATCCAACCACTTTTTTTTTTGGCTTGATTAAAGTATAATTTTAAAATGTAGATTATGAAATGTCAAACATATGGAAAATAAGAGAATAGACACCCCAATTTCTGTTTCCACTATTTGATGGATATTCATATTTTTCATTTGTATTCTTGTATTAAACATGAGCATGAGGTTGCAGTAATTGAAATGTGGAAAATAGGGACAAGGCTGAGGAAATAGAATGAGTATGGTAAAAGCATTTTGTAATTTCTCAGAATATGCCTGTTAGCATTTCTTTTTTTTTTTTTTTATAAAATAGCACTCTACACAACAATTCCTGTGGCTCATAAATTTCTCACTGAACACATTGATCATCATGTTAGACATAGGCATATCTTTATTAAGGCGGTTTGACCTGCACTTTGGTTCATAAGGCTGTCCTGGAGTACTCTTATCCTTGGTATATATACTAACAAGTTCTTGCTGTCAGGTGTGCCTTTTGGTAAGTCACTGACAGTCCATAAAATGCCATCAGACTTTTGTTGTCATTGCTTAGCCACAAGGCTAAGCTGCACCGATCCCAATATACACTGAGATGCTTTCATCTAACATCTTCTGAAAATTACAGTGGACCCTGGAAGTCTGTAAAAGGCATTCTTTTGTTAGAGAAGGAAATCCTCTTCAAAAGCACTAAATAAGACAATAACTAGAAGTTCATTTAATTACAAAAACTATGATATTAAGTGATATTTCAAGAAGTTCAGTTTCTTATTTGTGAATTTTTACCTTGGAATTATATATCTTGCCATTTCATAGAGCATATAACAAAAAAAATGATTTATAATGTTATTTTTCTACACCAAAATTTTGGTTACTTGGGAAAATCAAAGATAGAAAGTATAAGCAAATGGGTATTATTTATTGAGGGTTCATTAGGAAACATTTGTTTTCCTACCTATTGAAGGTAATTTTCTTACAATAGCAGATTAGTATAGGTAATATAATTGAATGAGTTTTTATTGATTGAGGATCAGGCAGCATCTCAGAGGTATCAATGAATCTATGATCATCATATGGTACAGCATGATGGACTGTATAGAAAACTGGGTGGATTGTTTTTTCATTCACAAATATTTATTGAGCTTCTCTTGTGTGCCATGTACAGTGCCAGGCACTGGCAAGTTAAAGAACACCTTGGACTTTTCTAAATTTCTCCTTGAAAGATTATTTTTTGATTATTCTTTCCCATTAGTTTAATGTAAAATAAATTCAGTAAATTAGTGTTGTATATGCTATAGTTCAGTTGAGATTTTAAAGTCTTTTGTTTTGCTTCCCATATTTAATTAAAGAAAAGTGGCATTTATGGTTTATCTTTGGTCTAGTTAACTTCATTTGATTGTACCTGCTCTTTCAAACAAACCTGTACATCATCTGTTCTACATAACCAACTATAACTTACAGTGTAGAATTGAAGTATGTGCTATGTGTTTTTTAATGTACTTTGGATATGTGCTAATTGTCCTAAATGCAAAAAGGTAAAGGTGTTTAGATTTTAGGACACATATTTCATCATAACTGAAAATTAATTCAAAATATTCAACAAATGAGGAGTTCCTGTCATGGCACAGTGGAAACAAATCCGGCTAGGAATCATGAGGTTGTGGGTTCGATCCCTGGCATCGCTCAGTGGGTTAAGGATCTGGTGTTGCCGTGAACTGTGGTGTAGGTCACAAATGCGGCTTAGATCCCAAGTTGCCATGGCTGTGTTTTAGGCCAGTGGCTTCAGCTCCGTTTGGACCCCTAGCCTGGGAGCCTCCATATGCTGCGGGTGCGACACTAAAAAGACAAAAAATGTCCAAAAAAAGAAACAAAACAAAACAACCCCCCCCAAAAAAACCCCACAAAATATTCACAAATGAAATAAGAACAGTAACAGGCACTTGGGACATAAATTGGAATAAAATACAGCTTGACCAGAAGAGGCTCAAAAGGGATGCCGTAAGGGGTAGGTTTATTGTGGATATAGGGGCACACTGAAACACATGAGCTTCTATAGCAACTGCACTCCCAACACCCTTTTGTATTTTTCTCATAAGGTGCCTGTATTTCCTACTAAACTGAAACTCAATGGAGGTGGTCACGTTATTTGTTTAATTTACCTTTCTCTTTCTGGAAATCTAGCACATTTTGGGGGGACACAGGAGGTGATCAGTAAGTATCCGTTGGATGAGTGAATAGAAAGAATTGTATTAATAGAAACTAATTCTGTAACAGAAGCATGAAAAAGAAGGGTAGCATAGGATAGAGGAGAACTAAAATATCTTTTTGAATTGTAAAATTTGAAAATATTTCTCTATCTAGATATATTTAAAACTAGTTTTATTTGTATTCTATCAGAACACTCCTAATGGCGGATATTTTTGCCTATTGATTCAGTGATGACATTTGCAAATTATGAAACAAATCCTGAAGCAATAAAACTAAATTATGTTTAGTAGCAAATAACCTAAATTCTATGAAAATTAATAACCCATGTACTATAAATATAGTATCCTTGTTAATTAGACTGTTTGATTAGCATGAACTCTCAGTTCTCTCTACTACAATAGAAACCAGAGGCAATTTGGTAAACTTGAGAGAGAGGGTTTCTATAGTCTTAGGTTATTGGAGTAAACATTTTAAGGTTGAAAATAACACTTCCAACACTTCTCTCTTGTTAAATATTAGTCTAAGAAGAAAAAAAAATTCCATATCATTATTAAAGGTAATAAACACACTACTTAAATATGAACATTAGGAATTGTGCATACTTATAATCTGAACCTGGTCAAGTTTTATATTTTTCAGCAAATCTTGTCTTTCAAAAAGTAAGAGATATTTTAGTTATTTTTAATCTTAGCTGTTTAAAAGGCAATTACACGGATTTGGACAACTTTTTTTTTAAAAGTAAATGAAATTATAGACTATTACTACCATTGAATGGAGTTTCTTATTTGGCGTAGCAAAATAATGCTAGAAAAATATGGCAAATATAATAATTGTCACTATAGATATGCTTCATTTATATAATTTACTGGAGAGAATTTCTTGTGATATGTAGTTCTTAATAGCATAAAATCAAAATAAAAAAGGTCTAAAATAAGTTTTAGCAAGTTTAATTGAAATAAAATTAACAAAATTTTTTTAGATTTTTTAGAAAGGCTTCTCTTATGTTAGTGTTGTATGTTTTTATGTTTGTGTTTATGATCCTTTTTGTAAATTATGGTTTAAAAAAATTATCTTCTGATAGACTGTCTAGAGATACCCAACTTGGAATAATTAATTGTTTCACTTTTTAAACACAGTTATTTTGGCACTTCTATTGTGTGATACAAAATCATCTACTTTATGTTATAAAACCATTTAAGAACATTATATTTTTTCATCATTTTTAACCAAATATGTTTTTAAAAAGTAAACTGCTACATTTTCTTGCTTATGAATTATTTATAGTAAAAAAATTTGCCTGTATCTTGCATCAATACCATTTAATCATTTGCTAGCTGATATTTGGTTTGAATATTCCCATTTAATTGATATGACTTGAGTGGTATTGAAATAGAAGTTTTTATTTTTATATTTGGCTTTGAGCCATAACCTTTCTCTCTATATATGTATATGTATACACAGACGAAATAAATTTTAATTCAACCATTTTTAATATGGGCAGTTTTAAGAGTTGTATTGTTATCTTGCCAAAATAGTAGGCAAATATATATGCATTTTTGTATAATCAGACTTTAAGTAGTGAGAGCATTATTTTTAGGAAGGTGTCTTTAAAATATTAATTTTCATAGCTGATGAAGTGGTAATGAATTGTCAAAGTGCATTTTAAAAATATACTTGACAATTGTTATTTAATCTGATTTTTCTTTAAATAACCCCCTCCAATTTACACATTTTTGCTATCTAAATAACAAAAAAGAATATGATAATAATGAATTATTTTTATTTAAAAATTATAAATAGCCTTGAAAAAATTGATAAGGATCAAGAGTTATTACAGAATTGTGTTTTTCTAACTTCTCATTTTTTTAAAAGAGATTTAGTGGTAATTTGTGGTCTTTAGCTGGAATAGTTTTATTAATATGTGAGGGATTCAGACAGTAATTATATACATTATTAATTTTATTAATATGTGAGGGATTCAGACAGTAATTATATACATTATTTTTAAGAATTGAATTTTTTCATAAATCAAATAACTCATAATTAATTTTTGAAATATTTTCTGCTACTTAGTTGCAGATTAATATTACAGATTTGAACTTGTTATCTAGCATTGGATAAGTTTTATAATGCCTAGAAATGATAGTTTTTGGTGAGTTGCAGTTGTTGCTCTGACTCCCCATAAAATTTCTCCTTTCTTAAAATATTACTACACTGAAGCAATAAATTAAAATAGTCTAAGTAAATGAACATATTAGTGATGAATTTTGACAATGAAAACAGATTTTACATTAAAATTGGAATATCAAAACTTTTACCTTTTGTCCTGGAAAACGAACATGTAGGAGAGCTGCCATTTTAAAACAAGAGTATCAAGAAATAGAAATGATTATTTTGATATTTCCATATTCAAGAAAATTTTGTATTAATCTCTACTCCATATTAATTTCATATGTAATGTTCTAGTAAGCTTATAAATATATTTTTAAAATAGACTTTATCTTGATTCTAGAAAATCTTTTGGTTTATTGATATGAAGCAAATCAAATGAACATCTTTTTTCCAATAAAACTGGAGGGCTTGATTTTATTACATTTTGTCAAATGCACGTTTATTATTCTTTTATCAAACTCTATAAAAGTGTTACTTGACTGTATCTGTTCACATCAGTGGAAGGGATAGATGGGGAGGCATTTTATTTGGGTGTCATAACTGCATGTTTTATTGTGATATTAATACATGAAAATATTGCTGATAAAATTATTAGTTGATATTTATAAGTTAATTATTTTTTCCTTGCGACTACTGGGCCCAATTGTATGCCCTGTATTTCTCAAATCTGTAGTGTCCTTTTTAGTTTGAGGGTATATGATACATCTATATCTCATAACTTTTTGTACATTAGTGCCTATGTTTGTATGTGTTTATATGATTCAGTGGAAATGCACATAGTATCATGCATTTCTAAAAATCTTGAGATAGGAATTTTTGTTGTATAATCTTGGGAAAATCACCCTCTCAATCTTTTGTAAAATTGGGATATTATTTTCACCTACTCGACACCATTAAATAACACATTAAATGAAAGTTAAATAAGATAAAACATTGAAATTAACTGGTTTGACTTGAGTTTGATATTAACAGATAGTAATATGGAATCTGTGTTTGGTATAGTTACCACCTATGGTAACTTATTATAAAGTATGTATTTTATCTATTAAGTACATGTTTTATTCATGACTGATAGCTGGTAAAGTTTTACTGGGCTTAGAGTTTTTATTTCCATTCAGTTCCATCATTTCTGAAAGTTTTATTTTTGTTTCTGAGAAATACAGTAGGAAAAATCACATATATTAATATCAATATATTTCATAAATAAATATTGGTGTGTGTGAGAAAATTGCTCTTTCTTATAGGAAAAGGAACTTATAACTTTGATACCAGTAAGTCACATGTTTTTCATTCACATCTGCAGATAAATAAACATAAAAAAGCTTCCTTTTTCTTTGACATAGTAGTTTTGGTCTTTGTTACATGTAGAGAGAGAACATGCAGGCAAGTTAGCATTGGAACACATACATACAGCTGAAAGCAATTTGAAAAGCTATGACTTGTGAACATTTGGCACCTTTGATATATATATATATACACATGCATATATATTTATATATGTATTATATATATTATATATATTTCTATGAGGTTTATTCTGTTTGTGTTCAAGATTTTAGAATTTTCCTGACACTTGGAAACTTTTGGAAGGCCATAGTTTATAAAAGAACTCTATTTAACTCTTGCTTGATGGTAGCTGTAAGGAATTTTATCCTCTTTCCTATATTGCTATTCTTTGAGAGTTAGTTGATTCTTTCAGATTGTAGGGATGATTTAAAGCAGTGATAATTAAACTGACATTCTATAATATTGGAGCGCATTTTGTTCTTACTAAAAATGGGTTTGGTTTCTGTCGATACGTAATGTTTGTATGACAGAAGAAGGACAGTTAGGAAAGGGAATTTATTGAATAGTATGTTGTCACATTCTTTCTTATAAAGCAGTTATGAAGATGTGTTTATTATATATTTACACACATAGCCCTACAATATAGAGATTCCTCTTTGCCTTACTTGTTTTTAAAAATGCATATCCAGCATGTAACAAAATCAACTGTATACAAGACAAAATGTTTCCCTTTAACTACTAGTGTGATTAGTCACTGGGTATGAGAGTTATGGTCTATAGGGAAACACGAACAATTTCATTTGGATTGAGTTTTAAGCAAGTCATTGTTTCATTTGGAAAATGTGAGATCGGTGAATGGGCTTGTTCTCTTTGTAGAGGATTACAATAACACACGGAAGCTTGTGAGTGCTTCTGACAGATGTGTTGGCGGTTTGCCACAAAGTGAAGGGTGCGGCCCTGACTGACAACTTGCAATTATATTATGATGAATGGTTCTGATGTGTGTTCAAGAGAAAACCACTTTCTAGAAAGTGAAAGTCATACATACGGTTCCTATAAAAAAATCAGCTCACTTAAAGTATCATAACTTTCATTTTATTTTAGCATTTGGTTGGCTAACCAATGCAAATGCCTCTCCTTTCACAAAGGTCTCTGTTTTTGATAAATCAAGGACCAAATCCAAAATTTTTGTGGGGAAAACTAATTTGATACCAGTTTTGGCATCAGAATTACTTTATCTGCATTTTTGACAAAACTGACATCTCAGAAAACTCTCTAAGGCTTACACAAACACTTAAAATATAGACATGTGTCCATAGTGTGGCCAAGGAGATTACTGGAGTCAAACGTTCAAAAGCCAACTGTACTTTTTTGACTAAGTCACTTTTTCTTGATATGTTTTGTTCTTTGCTTTAAACATCGAAAAATAACGAGTGGACCAAAGCTTTGTATTCTTTTGAACTTGTCTTCACCATTTTCTGATTTAATTTATTCTAAGAAAAATCCAAATATGGCATCAGAATGTAGGTTTCTCAAGAGTTAGTATGCCTCATCAGTATAGAACTTCACTACTAAGTGATGAAGCTATAATCAAAAATATATATTAATGAAAATGGCATTTTATCTCCATAAATTAAGAAAAAATTGACTTTTTCAAAAACAATAAAAATTAGGTTTTGAATGTCTTTTATTGCATAATACTTAAGTTGTGCAGTTTTGCAAGCAATTTTCTGATTGTATCTTACTTAAAGTACCATTATTTTTTTAAAGGTAAATTTCTTTCTGATTCTCTGAGGAGCCCAAGTCATGATGATACTTTTGCACTTAGGCAGGCAACACCTAATAAAGATAGTTAGTAAGCACCATTGTAATTACGAAGAGGAGTTTCAGATACATGTTGTAATATTTAACATATAAAGGAATAAAGTCATGATAGCCAAACTTTGCAGAAATGATTACATTAAATAAGGCATTTGATAATATTATTTTAAAAAAATAATCTAAAACTGGAGAAAGAGGATTACTGTTTTACTCGAAATTTCTCAAAATTTATTAGATTATTTTATATAAGTAAATTATAATAAGATCATAGAAGATTTGAAATAATACAAAACCAAGTTTTGAATGACTTAAGTCTCAGTGTACAGTATCCAGTTTTTGTGCTTTGGACTTGTTTTTCTCTAATTCCCTTTGTGACATTTAGGGTGTGTCAACTGTGGTATTTTAACAGTGGGACATTTTCACTGTTGCTGAAATAAATTAAATCTTTTATAGTGAAAGAATGGTAATGTAGAAACTACAGCATTCTGGTGCAAGAATCAGGAGTCTCGCAGTTTCACTGTCGATGAAACTTCTGAGAAAATAGAAAAGACATTCACATAAGCTTTCAGTGTTTTGGCTCAGTTCACATTAGTCTTCCAGAGGGACTGACTCATCATTTACCCTTCAAATCTGTATGTAGAAGAACAAGAACATGAAGTCAGTTGAGTAGTATTTTCTGTTTGGGTGTCCATTTTTGGAGACCTCTGAATTTTCTTTACCTGATAAGATTTAGGCCTGAATTCTAGCCTTATTTGATAATAATATATAAGAATTTTATGTCAGTTAGGACTTGAGCTCTTATTGATAAAGTGGTTTGTGGTTTTTATCTTTATTCATGTCCAAATTGTTTGGTTAAAATGTTATCTTTACCTTCAGGCTTTCTTTCACCATCTACATAGATCATTTAACCCACTTTCTCTGTCTCTCTCTTTCTCTTTTTTCCCTCCAAACTCTAAATTTGGTGTTGCTATAACTCCCCAATCTCTGTGCTTTATTTAGTCATTACCTGGAAGAGGAGCATTCACCAACCATTTGTAGGTGCAATTTAAGGCCTGTTAGAAAGCTTGGCATCCAAGCTGTGATCTCTTAGTAATATCTTCTGGTGTATAGTTGTGATCAGATATAGTGTGTATTTGAGGGAAGAAAGTAGACTGTATTGTTCTATGTGAATACCATCGGTCATAATTATTGCAATGCTTATAGGAGAATAAACTCATTAGGCAATTATATTTTGTTGAAATATTTGAAATACTATTTATTTTTAACTTGAAAACTCTCAGATAGGTAATAATTAGATTTTATTTGGGGTATTTTATTTAAATGGAAGGTATCTAGAATGAACTGCATATTTTCTTCGTTTTTCATTTTTTTCATTCTTTGCCATTTTGAAAATACATTGGGCTAAATAAACAGTGGTATAAAAAGAGGTAAATCTATCTTTCCCCTTAAATAATTTAGATAAGATGGCTCAAAATTTCTTAGCATTTGAGTAAAATTTGCCTTTCCTGGTCTTCATTGATCATTGGTGATCTTTCTTTCTTTCTTTTTTTTTTTGGCTGTGACATTAATCAAGTACTTTCTGTCATATTAGGCACTGGCTAAGTGCTTTTCAGGTGTGGTCTCCTGTAGTAGATATAGATACTATCATTATCCTTACTTTGGAAATGATGAAATTGACTTAATCAAGGCCACAACGTTAATGATTAAGGAAAATTGGCTATATAGTAAGGTTTCCCATTCTCTTTCCTCCAGAAGAGGAGGAAAGGAAGATAAATGAATGTGGGATTTTTGTTCTCCACCCATGATCCAAAGAAGGTTTAGAGTCTTTGAGGCAGTTACTGCTCTAGGTTGGCGATGAACGGGAGGTAGGTAGACTATGAAGAGGATCCACTTTTTAAGTATTTGTAGGAGATGCCAGACTTTCTCAAGCAGTGCAATTTTTCCTTTCTGTCATATTGGCCTCTTTGTGGGAGATGATGTTCACATAGTGTCTTAGTCAGCTCGAGCACTGATGGCTTAAATAACAATTTATTTCTCATAGTTCTGGGGGATTTTAAGTCCAAGATCAAGATGCCAGTTGATTCACTTCCTAGTGAGAGTTCTCCAGTTGGTTTGTAGACCTCTACCTTCTCAATGTATCCTTACATGCTGGAGAGAGAGGAGAGAGGAGGGAAGGAAGGAGAGAGAGAGAGAGAGGAGAGAATTCTCTCTGATGTCTCTCTTCTTATAAGGACACTAATCCCATCATGAAGGCCCCAACCTCAGGTCTCATCCAGACTTAACTCCCAAAGGGTCATCTCCAAGCACAACTGTATTGACTGTTAGGACCTCAACATATGAATTTGGGGAAATAATTCAGTCCATGGCATGTAATCTCCCCATACCCTTTAGCTGCTTTGCCTTAGAACTAGGGTTCTTTGGTGATAATGATTAACATTTAGCTTCTCCCACTAAAGTGTTTTTTGATGCTAGAAATGATGGACATTTATGGCTCAGATTAAGCTCTCTTTTACTAGGCAACCAACTCAGTGTAAAAGCTTGTTTTCTCAAATATTATTTCATTGAGTTATTACAGAATATTGAGGTACAGTTATGCTTCAGGTGGCATAACTATTAAGTGGCCAAACTTAAACTGATTAGGAATGCTTTAGGCTGCAAGTATCAACATAACATTAAAAAACCCAAAATATTCAGTCTACCTTAGTTTATAGAAATATGTGTTTAATTTTTTACACATAACAAGATGTCTGATATAAGTAGTTTCTGGTGTTGATACAGAAGGCTAACATGTTAGTACTTGACCTACATCCCCGCAGTTTTTCTGGCCTTCGGTTTTCATTATGATGTAGTCATGATAGCCCCACATTCTAAGAGAGGGTGCAGAAGATGGTTCATGGTAGAATACCTATTTTTAAAAAAATCAAAGTAAGAAAGAATTTCCCAGAAGTCCCAAAGCAGGCTTTCTCCTATGTCTCATTGTTTAAAACTTGGTCATACATTTAATGGGCTTAGCTGTAAGAGAGACTAGTCGAGAAACTTTACCACCCTCTCTAGCAGAAAGCAAGTGAAGGATAAGGGGATTGTGAATGGCTTTTGGATTGCCTAACAACAGAGTCTATTACAGATCCACAATTCTAGCTTAGTTCTTTTGATTTAATTTTGCTGCCTCACTGGCAGGGTCTCTAACTTAGCTTTAGAGAAAACTTATTCATACTTTTGCAAATCTAAGGAGTCATATTTTTGAGTCCTCTAAGAGGTAATTTTAGTGAAAATTACTGAAAACAGTAGAAATAAGTTTGGTGAATATCACCTTAGTGGTTAAGAGTACAGGTTCTAGACTTAGACTATCTGGGTTAGAATCCTATTTCTAGTACCTTTTGGCTGTCTGGCTTTGAGAAAGTTAATTACAACTATTGCCTTATCCAATAAGACTTATAATATTAGAGAATTCTTGCATTTAAAAGACTTAGTTCAATGTATAGCATTGACTTATAACATTAGAGAATTCTTGCATTTAAAAAACTTAGTTCAATGTATAGCACATTATGTGGAGTGTTATCATTCCAAGTACTCAATAATAGTCATTATCACCACTGGATAGAAAGGGAACAAAAGTCTACCAGAAGACTGCAAATCAGCATGAAGTAGAATATTAATCCATTTATATGACCATTTATAAGACAGTCTCTAAGAGGCTACTTACCATCTGATGTGGGGAGAGCCAAAATATTGCATGAAATTATTTCAAGTGATAACGAAAGCTAGACAAATTTTCAAAGAAAGCAAAATACATATTTGGTGTCCTTGTATAGGTTGCCACCTCTCCTCCAACCCTATTACTATCTCTGGCTACCCTTACTGAAATGTGTTCTTCTCTAAAATTACCCCTGCCTCCTTTCCCATCATCAAATAGGCTCTTTGCACAAATAGTCTTAGGTTGATACTAGGAGAAAGATCTAATTATGTGATTAAAATAATTCACAATAAAATGTTAATGAAAAATTGGCTTCACTATCCAAAGGAAGAGCTATTTTGTTCTAAAGATGAGCTTATGAATTGCAAATAATTCTCATTTTGTGTAATATATAAGGTGGATTTGATAAAATGTATTGTAAAAAATTTCAAGCATACAAAGAGATAGAGAAAATTATATAATGAACTATCCTGTATGCATTGCCAAGATTCTGGAATTTTCAAGATTTTTCTGCTCTGTGTTGATTACACTTTCTTTTCCTTTTATTTTTTCTGAAGTAATAGGAAGATTTTAAAAACAAGAGGTATAGGGAGTTCCCGTTGTGGCTCAGCAGAAACGAATCTGACTAGTATCCATGAGGACACAGGTTTGATTTCTGGCATCACTTAGTGGGTCAGGGATCCAGCATTACCATGAGCTGTGGTGTAGGTCACAGATGTGACTCAGACCTGGCATTGCTGTGGCTGTGGCTGTGGCTGGCAGCTGTAGCTCTGATTCAACCCCTATCCTGGGGTGCAGCCCTAAAAGACAAAGAAAAAAAAGGGGGTATAGTTTTCCAAGGCCCCTTACCTAGTCTACTGTTACACTATTGCACTTCTATGCCAGAAGAATAGGGACAGGTAATTTGTCACTGGGAACTGAAAGGTCTAATTGATGTAGGGGCAGTTGATCTAGGGTTGAGATTTTGCCTGTTTTCAATGGGTTAGCTGTTTAAAGGTACTTCAGAATAAAAAATTCTAGTTGTTATCTTCTTAGTATCATTTTGTGTGCTGAGTATTAACCTCACTTTCAGGCAGCATGTTGAATACAGCTCTTTTACTGTTGTTATTGTTGTTTTAAAATTAAACAAATTCAGAAAAGTTCAAAGAAGGGAATAATCATTTATTAAACATGGATATCTCTTGGCATATTTGCTCCAGTTTTTTTTTAAAGAAAATTGTGCCATTGTTTTCATTAAAAACGTCATTATGAGGAAATCCAGAAAATAAAAAAATGAAAATAGAAAAATTAATCCCACTACCTAAAAATTACCATAATTAATATTAGAAAGATATCATTCTTAAACACTCATATAAAGAGACGAGTGAGTGGGTGGCAGATGGATGAATGGGCAAATGGAAAGACTTTTTTGTAAAAAGGAAGTCATATTTTAATTAGAAATGGATACATTTTATTTTACTTCATACAAAAAAAAAACAGAAAAGAAACAAATAGAATTAAAGGAGTTGCTGAATCCCAAACAAATGTTTATTTTCAGTGTTAGAGATAATATTTGCTAAAAGAGTCCCTTCAAGATTTAAATACAGAGGTGGATGTTATGAAAAATTAAGCAATTTTCTCATTATGTTTTCTTTTAAAAAGCTACTTTTTTAAAAAAAGAAATAGTTGGTGTCCTGCTTAGAAAGATAAGGACATTATATACACTTAAAACTTCTCCACCATGCACTTCTGAATTTTTTTTACTACTTTTGCATTGCCTAGGTATATAATACTTGTATTGTTTTGTAGCCACAATTCCCAGAGTATTTAGTGTTTATTCTATTTGTTTATAAATGCAATCATCACTACTGGTTCTTTTACTATAATTTCTCTTTTTCTTACTGTATTTCACTTTCTTTTGTAATTGGTTAAATTTCACTACTGAGACTCTTCTCTCCTAATGCCAAGAAGAGCTTAGGTGTCTAGTCCAAAGTTAGTAGAAGGAAAGAAAGCATAAAGATCAGAGTAGAAATAAATAAAATAGACACAAAGAAAACATTAGAGAAGATCAATGAAACCAGAAGTTGAATCTTTGGAAAGTTCGACCAAATTGATAAACTGTTAGCTAGACCCATAAAGAAAAGTAAAACGCCACAGAAATACAAAGGATCATAAGAAACTACTCTAAGCAACCATATGACCTAGAAGAAGTGGACAAATTATTACAAAGGTACAACCTTCCAAGACTGAACCAGGAAGAAATAGAAAACATGAATAGGCCAGTCACCAGTGCTGAAATTTAAACTGTGATTTAAAAACTTCCAAAGCACAAAAGTCCAGGAGCAGATAGCTTCACAGGTGAATTGTGTCAAACATTTGAGAAGCGTTAACACCTGTTCTTCAGAAACTCTTCCAAAAAATTGCAGAGGAGGGAACACCCCAAGCTCATTCTATGAGGCCACCATCACCCTGATACCAAAATCAAACAAAGATACTACCAAAAAAAGAAAAAAGAAAGAAAAGAAAATTGCAGGCCAATATAACTGATGAACATTGATGCAAAAATCCTGAAAACTATATTATCAAACAAAGTCCAACAATATATTAAAAGGATCATACACCATGATCAGTGGGGTTTATCCCAGGGATGCAAAGATTCTTCATTATCTGCAAATCAGTCAATATGCTACACCACATCAACAGACTGAAGAATAAGAACCATATGATCATCTCAATAGATGCAGAAAAAGCTTTTTACAAACTTCAACACCCATTTCCGATAAAAAACAAAAACCTCTCCAGAATGTGAGCATAGAGGGAACCTGCCTCAGCATAATAAAAGCAATATTAGACAAACCCACTGCTAACATCATTCTCAATATTGAAAAGCTGAAAGCATTTCTACTAAAATCAGAAACAAATCAAGGATGCCCACTCTCAGCAGTGTTATTCAAATAGTTTTGGAAGTCCTAGACATGGAAATCAGAGAAGAAAAACAAATAAAATGAATGCAAATTGGCAAAGAAGAAGTAAAACTATCACTGTTTGCAGATGACATGATACTATACATTTAAAGTCCTAAAGACACTACCAGAAAACTGTTAAGAGCTAGTCAATGAATTTAGTAAAGTTATAGAATATAGAATTAATACACAGAAATATATTGCATTTCTGTATACTATCAATGAAAGATGAGAAAGAAATTAGGGAAACAATCCCATTTACCAATAAAGTACCTAGGAATAAACCTATCTAAAGAGACAAAAGAGCTGGGCTCTGAAAACTATAAGATGCTGATGAAAGAAATCAAAGGTGACACAAAGAGATGGAAAGATATACCATACTCTTGGATTGGAATAATCAATATTGTCAAAATGACAATACAACCCAAGGAAATCTACAGATTCAATGCAATTCCTATTAAATTACCAATGAAATTTCTTACAGAAAAAGAATAAAATATTTTAAAATTTGTAGGGAAACACAAAAGACCCCAAATAGCCAAAGCAATCTTTAAAAAGAAAAATGGGGAGTTCCCATCATGGCTCAGCAGAAACAAATATGGCTAGCATCCATGAGTATGCAGGTTTGATCTCTGGCCTCACTCAGTGGGTTATGGATCCATCATCGCTGTGAGCTGTGGTATAGGTCACAGATGTGGCTCAGATCTGGCATTGCCATGGCTGTGGCATAGGCCAGAGGCTACAGCTTGATTTGACCCCTAGCCTGGGAACCTCCATATGCCACAGTTGCAGCCCCAAAAATACAGAAAGAAAAAAAAAAAGAAAAATGGAAGGAGGAATCAGGCTCCCTGACCTCAGATTATACTACAAAGCTACAGTTATTAAAATAGTATGGTTTTGGTGCAAAAACAGTAATATACATCAATGGAACAGGATAGAAAGCCCAGAAATAACCCCAAGCACCTATGGCCAACTAATCTATGACAGAGGAGGCAAGAACATATATTGGAGGACAGACAGTCTCTTCAATAAGTGGTGCTGGGAAAACTGGACAGCTAAGTATAAAAGAATGAAATTAAGACATTCTCTAACACCATACACAAAAATAAACTCAAAATAGATTAAAGACCTAAATATAAGGTTGGATACTATTAAACTCTCAGAGAAAAACGTGGGCAGAACAGTATTTGACATAAATTGCAGCAATATCTTGTTGTATCCACCTCCTAGAATGAGAATAAAAGCAAAAATAAACCAATAAACTGAAAAGATTTTGAATAGCAAAGGAAATCATAAAAAATAAAAGACAACCTAAAAATGGGAGAAAATCTTTGCAAATAAAGCAACTAATGAGAGATTAACCTCCAAATTTTATAAACATCTCATAGATCTTTGTATCAGAAAACCAAAATACTTAACCACAAAATGAGCAGGAGATCTAAATAGACATTTCTCCAAAGAAGACAGACAGAGGCTAAAAAACACATGAAAAGATGCTCAACATCACTAATTATTAGAGAAATTCAAGTCCAACCTACAATGAGGTATCACTTCACACCAGTCAGAATGGCTATTATCAAAAAATCTACAAACAATAAATGCCAGAGAGGGTGTGGAGAAAGGAAACCCTCCTATACTGTTTGTGGGAATGTAAATTAGTGCAACCACTATGGGAGACAGTATGGAGGTTCCTAAAAAAACTAAATATAGAACTACCATATGATCTAGCTTTCCCACTCCTGGGAATATATCTGGAAAAAAAATACTGCACCCCCAAATGTTCATTGCAGCACTATTTACAGTAGCCAAGATAAAGAAGCAACCTAAATGTCCATCAACTGAACAAAATAGATGTATAAAGAAGATGTGGTGCATATATACAATGCTATTTATAGCAAAATAGCTGGACCTATAGATTATCAAAGTAAGGGAAATAAGTCAGAAAGAGAAAAACAAATATCATATGATACATTTATATGTGGAATCTAATGAAATGATACAATAGAACTTATTTATGAAACAAAAAAAACTCACAGATTTCAAGGGTTAGGGTTAGGGTTAGGTTAGCCAACTATACCAATAACATTTAGTAAAATAAAGTTTAAAAACAGAAGGGCTTAAGGGTCTAGTGTTCTCAAAATTCTATCACAATTGAGTCAACCTGCATTTCATCTTCATATATGAATGACATCTTTCCTTAGTATAATAATGTTGGTCATGCAGTGTTCCCTCCAGGATTAGATATATTTTCTCTTTGTTAGTCCTTTGCTATTTTTGTTTGGAAGTTTAAGAAAATTATTTCTCAAAGGTAAGAAGATAGTGAGATAGAAGTGAGGAGACCTCAGCCAAGGCAATTTGTAGCTTTTATTTTGGGCCGAGCGATCTTTTCTGAGATTTCATAACTTGCCTGATTCATAGTTCAGTCCACCTAACTGGGAGTGAGGTTGGGGTTTATCATTCAATTCAAGGGGATACTTTTTGGATCATAGCCCAAATTTGTTGTGTCAACTTAGAAATTTATTCTGTCTTGCCATCTGTCAACTAGAAATAGCCTTGTTGTTACTTTTCCTATTTATCTATTACTTCCTATTTCCTTTTTTTTTTTTTTTAACCGCACTTCAAGGTGAAGAGGAAAAAGATAAGAAAAATCATTCAGTTTGCTTCTGCAGATTTTGGAATATTATTGACAATTTTTAGAATTTTATTCTTGACCTACATCATCTTTCCTTGACCCACATAATCTGTTTCTTTCCTTGGTTGCCAGATTTTAAGGCTTATTACGTTTAGTTATTGCATTTGGTTTTTGCTGATTTTAGTAGGTTTTGTTCATTTAATTTAGTAATTGGGAGAGGAAAATTTGTTAGCTAGTTTTGATGTGCCTTCATAATCAGAAATCTTACCGCTTTAATATTTGATGGAGACACGTTATCCAGTACATCTTTACATTTTGACTTAAACTATAAGAAGACATTTGATCACTAAATCATGAGTATCATTTTTGTATATCTCATCTTCGTTAGGGACTTTGCTGCTCAAAATAACGCTGTGTTGGATGGAGTTACACAGTGGAGAGGTTGAAAATGTCCTCAAAGGGCAGGAAGTAGTACATAGTCCCTAGAAATTCTGAATGTGTATAGGAATTTAGTATGGTCTGATATATCTCATTTATTAAAAAGGCATTTTTGAATAATATCTTGTGGCAATATTCTCTAGAAATATTCACCATCAAGGTTTAAAAATCATATTACTTATTTGCCCACACCTAAAACAATTTCTGTGTAAAATATCGGTTGACTTAAAATAATGACCAAATTTTGTATATTGCGGCAGGTTCATATTGTTTTAGTCCATAAAGAAAGAGTAAGCTTTTAAATTCTAATACAGTAGTAATATATGCACTTTATATTCTGTTTTGAGATGTTTTATGTATGTAGTTTATATTTTAATTAGGTAATCAAACTCAGTGTAGTATAGGGACTTTGTAGTAGAGAAGTCAAAAGTGTTCAGAAGTAGTAAAGACTGATGAATTTTTTATTTGTGAAGTATACAGATGACCAACTTTCCCCTCTTTCTTTGGTTTTTACCTTCTTAATGTATACCCTGCCCTGTAAGTATCTTTATATAGTTTATGTCATCTTTACAATGAGAAAGATTTGTGCATTTAAGCAAATGAATTAAAGAAACTCATTAATAAAATTTCAAATCAGTGGCCTTTACACATGGAAATGTAAAAAAGAAAAACTTGTACTAAATAACTCTCGGACAAAGGGGAAATACAATCTGAGTGTTACAGAATTTAAAAAAAAAGAGCTATAACACATGCACCCGCATGTTCACTGCAGCACTATTCACAATAGCCAGGACATGGAAACAACCCAAATGTCCATCAACAGATGATTGGATTCGGAAGATGTGGTATATATACACAATGGAATACTACTCAGCCTTAAAAAAGAATACAATAATGCCATTTGCAGCAGTATGGATGGAACTAGAGAATCTCATCCTGAGTGAAATGAGCCAGAAAGACAAAGACAAATACCATATGATATCACTTATAACTGGAATCTAATATCCAGCACAAATGAACATCTCCTCAGAAAAGAAAATCATGGACTTGGAGAAAAGACTTGTGGCTGCCTGATGGGAGGGGGAGGGAGTGGGAGGGGTTGGGAGCTTGGGCTTATCAGACACAACTTAGAATAGATTTACAAGGAGATCCTGCTGAGTAGCATGGAGAACTTTGTCTAGATACTCATGTTGCAACAGAACAAAGGGTGGGGAAAAAAATGTAATTGTAATACATACCTATAAGGATAACTTGATCCCCTTGCTGTACAGTGGGAAAATAAAAGAAAAAAAATGTAACAACTATCGAAAAAAGAAAAAAAAAAGAGAGAAACTATAAAGAAAATGTCGCATTTTGGAATGTATGAAATATATACAAAGTGGTGGTCAGAGAAGATTCAATGTTATCAATATAATTTATCTTACCATTAAAATAAAACAATGAAATTAATAAAGTCTAAGCTAAAAACCTTCAAAAACCCAAGGAAAGTACAAAGAAAGAAATAATAAAAATAAAAGCAGAAGTTGAGATAGATAATTTAAAAATAGTAGGCCTAATTAATAAATCAAAATATCATACAGAATTTAATTAAAAATACAAACCACCTAGCTAAATTCATCAAGAAAAGTAGAAATACACAGAATATTGAGTAACAAGGGCAAATAAATAGAATAAATTATTAAGATCAAAAGCTAGCACTTTCTGACTTGTATGCAAATAAATTTGAAAACCTGGATAATATGAATAATTTTCTAGTAAAATATAAATTACCAAAATTGGCCCCATTAAAGATAGAAAGCTTAAAGAGATTGATTTTCATGGAAGAAATAGTTAACAGGTAAATACTCTCCAAAATCCTTAGGCCCAGAAGGCTTCATAGGGGAATTCTACCAAATCTTCACAGAAGATGGTCCTAATGCTCCATAAATCATTCCAGAGCATTGAAATTGGGGGAAAACGTCATGATTATTATTATAAAGTAAGTATATTATTATATCTAGATCGATGAAGATAGTGCTATAAAAGTAAATTACAGACCAATTTCATTTATTGATGAAAAATTAGCAAATATAATCAGATACTGCATTCAAAACAGATTATAGCATGAATAAATAGGACTTATGCCAGGAAGGCAAGGTTGGTTCAATATTAGGAGTTTCCTCTGTAGGTTATACTATACTAATGAATATAAGGAGAAAAATAATGGATCTATCTCCACCGATTCTGAAAAAGCCTTTGATATAATTTTTTTTTTTGTCTTCTGTCTTTTTAGGGATGCATCCACAGAATATGGAGGGTCCCAGGCTAGGTGTCTAATTGGAGCTGTTACTGCTGGCCTATGCCGGAGCCACAGCAACACCAGATCCGAGCCATGTCTGCAGCCTACACCACAGCTCATGGCAACGCCAGATCCTTAACCCACTGAGTGAGGCCAGGGATTGAACCCGCAACCTCATGGCTCTTCAGATTCGTTTCTGCTGTGCCATGCTGGGAACTGCCTTTGATACAATTTAATACCAATTCTTTTGATAAACATACTCATGAAGCTAGAAATTGATGTATTCTTTTTCTTTCTTTTTTTTTTGCCTCATTCATGGCATATGGAAGTTCATGGGCCAGAGATGAAATCTGAGCCACCACATCTGATAATGCTGGATCCTTCTGCTGCACCACAGTGGCAACTTTAATGTATTCTTTTTTTTTATTTTGCTAAATACATATAACATAAAAATTGGTAAATGTATATAACATAAATTTGTCATTTAAATTATTTTAAACTGTACAATTCAGTGACATTAGTTACATCTAATTTTATAAAACCATTATCACTATCAATCCCAGAACTTTTTCAGGATTCCAAACAGAAACTCTCTAGTTCTTGTTCTATTCTATAGCTCAGCTGGTAGAGCAGAGGACTGTAGAAACTCTGTAGTTCTTAAGCAATAACCCATCATTGTACCTTTCTCCCATCCTCTATTAATCTCTAATTTACTTTCTGTTTATGTGAATTTACCTATTCTAGATGTTTCATAAAGAGGAATCATACAATTTTTGTCTTTTTGTATAAGTTTTTCACCAGGCATAATGTTTTCAAGTTTTTCACCAGGCATAATGTTTTCAAGGTTCACTGAGATTGTAGAATGTATCAGAACTTCATTCCTTTTTATGGATGAATAACATCCCATTGTGTATATTCCAGTTCATAAGTGTGTCTCTGTGTCTGTGTGTCTGTTTATATAGGTATCACATTTTATTCATTCATTCATGTTCTGTTGATGGACACTTGGAATGCTGTTGTTTCTGCCTTGTGGCTATTGTGGGTAATGTGGTAGTGAACATTGGGCATAAAAGTATCTGTATGAATTTCTATTTTTTATTCTTTTGGGTATATCCCTAAGAATGTAATTGTTGGGTCATATAGTAATTCCATGTTTAGCTTTTTGAGGATCTGCCAAACTGTTCTACACAATGGCTACACCAATTTACCTTTCTTCCAGCAATGTATCAGAGTTTCAGTTTCTTCAAGTTCTTGTAAATACTTATTTTCTTTTTAAAAAATTATAGCCATCCTAGTGTGAAATGATATCACACTGTAGTTCTAATTTGCATTTCCTTAATGACTAATGATGTTGAGACTCTTTTATATGCTCAGTGAGTATTTTTAGATTTTCAAAGAAGTTTCTATTAAAGACCTATCCCTGTTTTTATTTTATTTTTTAATTTTAATTTTTTATTTTTATTTATTTGCTTTTTAGGTCCATACCCATGGCATATGGAAGTTCCCAGGCTAGGAATCAAATCAGAGCTATAGCCGCTGGCCTGTGCTACAGCCCAAGCAATGCAGGATCCAAGTCATGTCTGTGAACTACAGCACAGCTCACGGCAACACCAGATCCTTAACCCACGGAGAGAGGCCACGGACTGAAACTACAACCTCATGGTTCCTAGTCGGATTTTTTCTGCTGTGTCATGACAGGAACTCCAAGTCCTATCCCCATTTTTAAATTGGCTTGTCTTTTTGTTGTTGAGTTATAGGTATCCTCTTTATATTCTTTGTATTAAACCCCTATCAGATTATGGATTCTATCTGAATTTGATAATGTATATATACTTCAGTTCTAAAGTGTGCAACTTACTTATGGAGAAATGCTAGAGGCATTTCCACTAAGATTAGGATGAAGGCCAGAGTGCTTGTTCTCACCACTATATTCAGCTTTATTCTGGAAATATTCACCAATGTGATTAGACAAGATAAGTGAATTAGAGGCATTTGCATTGGTAAAAAGAAGTAAAATTAACTGTATTTGCAATTATATGATATATACATGGAAATTCCTAGAGAATAAACAATAAAATTAACTTAAGCAATAAAACATTCAATGTTATTAGAAAAAATTAATATATATCAATCAATAGGTTTTATATAAAATAACATAACCAGTTAGAGAATATAATGAATAGTCTAAAAATAGTGCAGAAAACAAATTGCAATAGCCACAAAAAGAGATAAAATGTCTAGGAATAAACTTAAAAAGAAATGTGCAAATTTTACAAGAAGAAAGCTTTAAAATACTCTTAAAAGACATAAAAATACATCCGAAGAAATGCAGAAGCATACTTTTGTTGGTCGATAGAATAACTAAATAGCATAGAAAGATCAGTTCTTCATAAGTTAATTTATGAGTAACATATTCCCAATACTGCCAAGCTTTTATAATTGGACTAGACAAATTGACACTAAAGTTCATATAAATAAACATCTATGCAAGCATAGCCTTATCCCTGTATAGGAGTCTTTGCTTGTTTAAATTTTTTTTTTCTCTCAGGGCTGCACCTGCGGCTATAGACGTTTCCAAGCTAGGGACTGAATTGGAGCTGCAGCTGCTGGCCTACATCACAGCCACAGCAACACCAGATCAGAGCCTCATCTGTGGCCTACACCACAGCTCACAGGAATGCCAGATCCTATAGCCCACTAAGCAAGGCCAGGGATGGAACCTCATTGATACTAGTCAAGTCCTTAACCCACTGAGCCACAATGGGAACTCCTAGTGGTCTTTGCTTTGAACTCTATTTTGTCTTTATCAATGTAGCAACTTAGTCTTATCATGGTATATATCTTTCCATTCTTTACTCCTAATCTATTCATGTCTATCTTTCACATTTTAAGTGGGTTTCTTATAGGCAGCATAAAATTGGGTTTTTACTTTTTAAAAAATCTAGTCTGACAGTTTCTACCTTTTAATTGCTATCTGTTTTCTATATTCACCATCCATTATTTGTTATTTTTATCCTTTTTTACTGCCTTCTTTTGATTGGTTATTTTTTGTAGTTCCATTTATCTTCTTTTTTGGCTTATTAGTTATGACCTCTGGTTCATTATTTTAGTGATTGCCTTAAAGTTTAATAGTACATTTAAGGCTTATTATAGTCTGTCTTCAAGAGATATCATACTATTTCACAATACAAGAATCTTATAATATATATCCATCTATCCCATTCCACATTTTTGTCCTATTGTCATACATTTTAATTCTACTTATTTTATAACTCCTATAACACATTGACTTTGTTTTAAATAGTAAATTATCTTTGATGAATTTTGTCAACCTTTGTATGTCTGAAAAAGATGAAAAAATTATTTCATCTTTGTTTTGAATAATATTTTTACTGGATACAGAATTTTAGGTAGATAGTTTTTGTTTCCCCTTTTAGTGGATAGTTTATTTTTTTTCTCCCTTTTAGCACTTTTAAAATGTTGCACAACTGTCTTCTGGCCTGCATTGTTTTCAATGAGAAATCAACTGTCACCCTATTTTTATTCTTCTATACATAATATGTCATTTTCTTCTGAATGTAATTTACTGTTTTAAAACAATTTAATTATGATGCACCTTGGTATAGTTTTCTTCATGTTTCTTGTGTTTGGGGTTCATTTGCCTTCTCTGAATCTGTAGGTTTAGTTTTCATCAAATTGGGAAATATTTCAGCCATTTTACTTTCAATATTCTTTCTGTTCTTCTCTCTTACCTTTAAGAACTCTAATTAGAGGTATATTAGGCCATTTGAAGTTGATTCACAGCCTTACCGATTCTCTGTTCTCTGTTCATTTCTTTTCTGCCTTTTTTGTCTTTGTCTTTATTATAGTTTCTATTGCTTCATCACCAAAGTTACTAATTTTTTTCTTCTCCAACATTTAATCGACCTTTAATCCTATTCAGTATATTTTAAAATTAAGAAATTTTTGTTTTCATCTTTGGAAGTTTTACTTTTTTTGTTTATATATTTTCTGTATCTCTATTTAACCTTCAAATTTTTTTCTATCAGCTTATTGAACACATAGACATGGTTCTAACAACCCTTTTAATGTCTTTGTCCACTAATTTTAACCTCTATATCATTTTTAGTTCCATTTCAGTTGATTGATTTTTTTTCTTCTCACTGGGTCATATTTTCCTGCTTCTTTGCATGGCTGTATTTTTAAGTTGTATACTAGGCTTAGTGAATTTTACTTTGTTGGCTATTCATATAAAGGTTCTTGAGCTTTGTTCTGGACTGTTAATTACTTGGGAATAATTTGTTCCTTTAAGGTCTTGCTTTAAGCTATGTCAATCAGGAAAGCTTATTTTACCCTGCACCCAAGGCAAACCCTTCTGAGCACTCTCCATAGTGCTCCACGATTTTGACATTTTCCAGTTTGGCTAATAAAGATAAAAACAGTTCTTAGGGCTTTATGAACTATTAGGATTTTCCTATCCAATCCTTTCCCCTCTAACTGGCTTCATGTAGTCCTCTCACTTAAAATCATCCATAAGTACTCAATAAAGAGACTTGGAGGAGGAGGGAATCTGCAGATATATGGATTTCTCTTTTTTGTGCAGCTTCCTCTTCTCCAGTACTCTGTATTGTAAATTCTAGCCACCTTAGTCTTCCTGAACTTTCAGTTTTAGTGTTAGCTCTTCAACTCAGGATAATAGCTAGGTTCTTCCTACCTCTGGTGTAGCCCGGAAACTCTTTCCAGGCAGTAAGCTTGGGACAATAGTTAAGACTTGTTTGTTTCCTGTATATTAAGGAATACTGTCCTTTGTTGCCTGATGTCCAGTATCTTGAAAAGTGCTATTTCATTAAGCTTTTTCAGTTTTTCTTAGTAGCAGGAAGGTAAATTCAACTGTTGTTACTCCATCTTAGGCAAATAATACAATCTAAAACTATATTGAGAGGCAGTAGGGAGTTGTTGCTCCGTTGGTTTAAAGTTTCAGTTATGTAAGATGAGTTAGTTCTAGAGATCTTCTGTGGAGCCTAGTGTCTATGGTCACCAATATTGTATTATATGCTTAAAATTTTTAAGCAGTGTTTTTACTACTACTACAACAACAACAACAAAAAAAAAAAAATCAAAGAAAGCCACAAAGAGACACAGAAAAACTTTTAGATGGATATATCTATTACTTTGATTTGTGGTAATAGTTTCATAGATATAGGTATATGTCCAAATTCATCAGATTATATATATTAAATACATATGGTTTTTGTATATCAATTATACCTTAATAAAGCTTTTTTTCTTTTAGAAATAAGGGGAAATAGAAAAACTATATTGAGATGGCAATAGTAATCTATCAAATTGGTAAAAGTTAAAAATTTGAGACACATTCTTTTGGAAAGGTTGTGAGGAAACAGGCGCTTTCATTTCATAGGGAATGCAAACTGGTACAACTCTTTTTGAATAGAATTTCACACCACCTATCAAAAATAAATATGTGCTTTCTTTTCATCCAGTGGTATCGATTCTAGGAACTTACCCTGAAGATAAACCCCCAACAATATGAAAAATATATATGCAGAGAGCTATTTGCTTCAGCATTATTTGTAATTAGAAAATATGTGTACACAAATATGTGTACACAGTAGGGCAATTGAATTAGCTATGCTGCACAGCATACAATAGAGCTATAAGAAATATTGATGAAGATATCTATAATCTGATGTGGAATGATTTCCAAAATATATTCTTTTTTTTTTGTCTTTTGTCTTTTGAGGGCTGCACCCACGGCATATGGCGGTTCCCAGGCTAGGGGTCGAATCAGAGCTGTAGCCACTGGCCTACACCACAGCCACAGCAACACCAGATCCGAGCCATGTCTGCGACCTCCACCACAGCTCACGGCAACACCTGATCCTTAACCCACTGAGTGAAGCCAGGGATCGAACCCATAACCGCATGGTTCCTAGTCGGATTCATTTCCGCTGCGCCAGGACGGGAACTCCCAAAATATATTCTTAGATGTAAACAGATTGTATGTAGAAAGTCATTTTTTTTTTTTTACTTAGAAAGGCGGTAAAATGAAAAAAATATATACATATCTGCTTGGTTGTGCAGAAGCATAGGAAGGATAAACTAGAAACTATTTAGATTGGTTACTTAGACATGATTGGTGTAAACGGAGTTTAGAAACGATCAGGATGGTACTTATAGGGTATAGAGTAGATGGGGATCTGAAGTAACACTTCTCTGAGTATTCTTTTTTGTAGTTGTCACTTTTAGAATCATATTACTTTTTCTCATTCAAACAAACAAACAAGAGTGGGAGAACCAAAATGAATACAAACAGAAATACAGGAATTTAACTGTAATTCAAATATATAACATAATCACACTTAAAGCTTAAATGAGGATGGTGGATGAGTAGAACTGACTTAACTTTGAAACGCAGTGTTTTGACTGTATGTTCTAAGGCTAAAGAATAAAAAGCTGAAAACAAATGTATTCTACTTAGTAAGTTTATCTTTCAAAGTAGGGTAGGTTAGCAATTCTGAAATTAATTTATGTATTGTAGAATAGAACAGATAAAATAAAATGCATTATGGATAATGAGTGTTAGGATTTCGCTTTGGGAGAAGAAAGTTATAAAAATGGTCCCAGCCAAGGCTGGAATAATTCCTACAGTGTGAGGTTTGAATTGGAGGTATCATTATGAACTCATGATCTTTAAGACATACATCCCACCCCTAGCACACCCACCCCATGTTACATCCATCTCTTTCTCGATCTCTATGTAGATAACAATCCTAGTATTAGATGTGTATATATGTATATACATGTATACTTAAATTACTGCCTAGTTCATAGACAACTGTCTTCCAAGAGTCAGTGAGCACACCAAACGTACAGAGGACTGAGTACCGGTAAGCACACCTAGCACCAAATCTTGTTTCTTAGATACTATTTTCCAACAAAAGGAAATGATGCTTCTTGGGAAAATTACTGATTTCAGGGCTGGGCAGGAAATATACTAAATGAACTTGAGACTATCTTATGTGGTATAGAGGAATGAAGTGTTCAAAAAAATGATGGTGATACGTCTAAAGGACAAAGGAACCATGTTGGAGAAGCTTCTACTGGTCAAATCTGGGAAAATGTAACAAAATAAAAAATAATAATAGATACAATGATATATATATATATATATATAAAGTTATATGATAAATATATAGTGATAAATAAGTAGTGAATTTTAATACATAATCCACAAGTTCATCCTGAGATATATAAATGAATAAAGACATATATTATGATGAGGGAAAGCTGTTTGTTACAGTGTAATTTCAGCTAGTAAAAGAAGAAGGAATGACAGAATCAGTAAAACCTCATTTGGCAACCATTGCGGTAATAATTTTTTCAAGTAAAAAGCACCAATAGATGCTAAAATTAGTAGCCAATTTTTTTATAGGCAACAAGGTATTTACAAAGTATCAAAGTATCTTTCCACGAGATGCTTATCATTTAAGAAATACAAAATAGTGGAAGAACATGGCAGAACCATCTTAATCAAGTAATTAAACCTTTAATAGAATGTCAACATTAATAGAATGTTCCAGTGTAATGCACTGAACTCACAATATGATTTCTGTTGTATTCCTGCCAACAATGCATAACCTGACCCTAAAACAAAAGCATTCTACAAAATATCTGGTCAAGGTTATGAAATACTAAGGAGCAGTTCCAGTTAAAGAAGACTAAAGTCAGAGTTCCCTTTGTGGCTCAGTGGTTAATGAACCTGAATAGGATCCATGAGGATGCAGGTTCCTGCCCTGGCCTTGCTCAGTGAGCTAAGGATCCGGCGTTGCCGTGAACTGTGGTGTAGGTCACAGACACACCTCAGATCCCATGTTGCTGTGGCTGTGGGTAGGCTGGCGGCTACAGCTCCAATTTGACCCCTAGCCTGGGAACCTCCATTTGGGAACCTTCATATACCAAGGGTGCAGCCCTAAAAAGCCAAAAAAAAAAAAAAAAGACTAAAGTCACCTAGGGTTACAATTATTGGAAATGCCAAGTGGCCAGTGGTTGTTACTTGAAGACTTTGAGGAAAAAAATAATATACAAACCCCCAGGTGCTCATGAATAATCCCTTTATCCATATTTGACAAGCAACTTAGTTGAAGGTACATCAAGTATCCTATTCAATGGCTCACAATAGTTTTTCAAAAAAGTTTAAGATAGGAGGCAAATAATGCTTCCCTTTGCTATAGTTCAACTGAGACTTTAAGTATGTGGAAAGTAATTATTATTGGAAATTTTGCTTTGGTCAAGAAGGCAGTGAGGGTGATTATAGGACTCAGTATTATGATCCAGAAGTTACATCGTGGAGAACTCTATTGGCCTTTGGGAAATTACAAATTGGTATAAAATAAAGGCTGTTATGATTCATTTCAACTCTTGTTGGAGACTTTTAAAGTTGAGAGTTTATCATCATTATTACTTGATTATTGTCATTATTTCATTAACTGTTATTATTCTTATATGACTGTTGCTACCCTTTAAAGAATCCACTTGAAACAAACCCCCAATCACCAAAATGCTTAGTTTTCTTGCAAATGTTTATTTACATTTTAGTTTTTGAGAATATCTTAAAAGGACCAAGGCAGGGGAACATGAGGGAGGAAAGTCACCTGTCAGTGGATAACTCCACAGGACCTATGTGAATTTTGAGAATACAATAGATGTTAGAGATTAGAGAGTTAATAACTGACTGAAGTGGTAGATTTTCTAGGTATGGAACTTCCACCTAGATGAGGGAATTTTCTTTCTAAGCAGCTGATTATTTTGCCATTCAACAGTCTTACATCAGGAGTTCCCCTCGTGATGCAGTGGTTAACGAATCCAACTAGGAACCATGAGGTTGCGGGTTCGATCCCTGGCCTCACTCAGTGGGTTATGGATCTGGTGTTGCCGTGAGCTGTGGTGTAGGTCGCAGACATGGCTCGAATCTCACATTGCTGTGGCTGTGGCATAGGCCGGCGGCTACAGCTCTGCTTAGACCCCTAGCCTGGGAATCTCCGTATGTCGCAGGTGCGGCCCTAGAAGAGACAAAAACAAGCAAACAAACAATCAAAACCAAAACTCTTACATCAAATTGAATAAGGACCTAAGAATTATTCTCTGCACTTTGATCTTAATGCATCATTGATCTGACAATAGGTTGTTACTGCAGTTTTTCTTTCTGTGGTGAGTCACAAGAGCTATTTATTATAGTAAAAGCAGTACCTGTATATTTCAACCTCTGTATGTAAAATAGAATTTCGTATGTAAAATAGAATTTCGTATGTAAGAAACAGTATGTTGCCTGGCAAGTGTAACTATTATAAAGAATGTACACCTGCAGATGCTTGTAACAGTTTATTGATATAGTGTACAGCTCTCTTTTTTAAACTTTACACTTTTGTTGTGGCTATAGCTAATGATTACAGAACTTCCACTCTGAGACAGTGTTTCTTTACTTTCAAAGAGTACACTTTTAGACTGGCTTCATTATTTTTCTTTGTTTCAGCATGCTACATTTCAGCCTAGCCTTCAGACATTCTGAGAGTATTTTCTACCCATCTTGGTGGTAATTGTCTTCCTTACTTCCCTTACTGGCCTCTTTTTATATCTTTTCCTTTTTAAAATTGGGGTATAATTGACGTATAACATTATGTAAGTTTAAGATGTATGACCTGTTGATTTAATACATTTATGTATTGCAGTATAATTACCATCAAAGCATTAACTAACACCTTTATTATGTCACATAATGAACATTTTGTGTGTGTGGTAAGAACAATTAAGATCTAGTCTCTTAGCAACTTTGAAGTTTGTAATATACTACTGTTGATTGTAATCACTATGCTATGCATTAGCTCTCCAGAATTTATCTGCTAGTTTCAAGTTTCATTCTGACCAAAGATGTAAATAATCTTTGAATACTGAGAACTGACTGATTTTCAGAACTATGTTATTTATGAGTGTGACTTGCCATTTTATTGTAAGAAATTGTTAAGTATCCACTTTTGATGTTCACAGTAAGGCCCAAATATATACACATATACTGTTATTAGCTTCTGGTTTAGTTCATAGCTGGGTTTCCTCTGACACCACAAATTGTTGTCTAATTTGAATAGAAGATAGAGAGGCACATAAAGTTCATCCTTAAACTGTGCAGGGGCTGTTGAAAGAGCCTTTGTGTTCTGTGCAATCAAGAGAACTGGTCAGTGTTTGGACTTTTTACAGAGCAATACTTAGTTGAGAATTTGCTGTCATTTCTTCCTGTTCCCTCTCAGAATAATAAGGTAAGGCAGCATATTTCTGTTTTAATTTTGTTTTTTAGGCTACAATATTTTTCCTTTACCAAAGCATAAGTTTAGCTTTTATTCCTCATTCACTCAAAATGGAAATGTTAAAAATAAGGCAAGTTTAAAAATTATAAAAAAGAATTTGCGTTTAGGCAGAAGTTTTCAAAAATAATGATGACTACCTAACTTACTGTCCTTGCTTTGAGAGAATCGGTTCTAATAAAGACTAATGGCCTTAACTATAGCCTGGTTTGAATTTACAAGCTATCATTCATTTTTAGGTCACTTTTCTAATAAAGGACAACACTTCCACTCTCATCCCTGGAGTTTTACATAGTTTTCCTTAATAATGAAAACTATGCAAAACTCCAGGGATGAGAGTAGAACTCCACAAGGAGAATTTCCTATTGGAGTGGATGGCTTACAGAATATCCTGAACCTGCCACCTTAAATTGCATCTTCTCCTAGGGTTTTCTTACTTGGATCTCTACTACTACTACTACCAGTACACTGGGCATTAGGAATCTGTGACTCTCTTTAATATGTTTTTGGTGCCCTAAGCATAGCCAAAACACGCTAATATTTTTTATAAGAACCAAAATCTATAGCAAAACAAAAGCATAATTACAGAAAAAACAAACCCGTAGTATTAAAACGAGGTGTACAAAATACTATTTTCTTGCTCCATGGATCTCAGTAAGATTTATCACACCCTAAATCCCCTCACCCTTCATTTGTTTTCATTGATTCTACATTTTTTTTTAAATGTCTACTATGTTCCAGCAGCTGTGCCAGATACGAAGGATATGCTAGTGAACAGGACAGATATGTTTCTTGGCCTCTTAGAGCTTATAGTCTCTTAGAAAGGATTGATGGTGAAGTAATTATAGTAAAATATGGTGAAAGTCATGACTTTGGCATTTTAAGATTCCAATAGTCTTTTGAAGGGATTCCTGATGAAATGCTTTTAAATTGTGACTGAATGAATAGGAGTTAGTTGATAAAAGAAAGTGGTGGAATGTTTCAGGCAAGCTAAAAAGCACACGAAAAGGTCAAACTGAAGAGAGAATTTAACAAATAGTGTCTAGTGTTTTGTGGTAGCTGAAGGAATTTCATGATGGGGTAGAAGGGAAAGAGTAGAGAGTGGTTAAAAAAAAAGCTGGAGAGGTAAGTGGCAGAACATGGAAGATTTTTTTTAAGACACTTAAAGAAATTTAAGCTTTATTCTATGCGTACTAATTTGGAGAATTTGAAATCAAAGGTTGGAGAAACTTTGTACCTTTCCTGGATTCCCTCCATTCCTACTTTTGTAGTTACTTGTCTTCTCATAATAAGTCACATGAAAGGTATCAATTTACTTTTAGGGGCAGGAGCTAGACAGTTTGTCCCTTTTTCTGAACCAAGTCAAAAATATATACATTTTTCAGACACTCTGGGATCTTATTTTATTTCCATTTCTTTTTTGAGGAGCCTGGCTTTTCCATAGCCAGATGTCAGATGACCTCTTTTTGGCTTTAGTATTGGATATGTGCATCTCTGCAGTAATGTGTGAAAACCTACTATGTTAATAACTCTTTCACCTCTACAAGTAGAATAATCACTTCACAAAATGTTGCTTATATCCATTTCACAATATAGCATATAGAATTATGCCTGAATATAGGGTAATAATTCTTTGTTCTTAGTTTTATTTCAAAAAGTATAATATACATATAGTAAAATGTACATTCTAAAGTGTATCATTTGGGGAGTTCCCATTGTGGCTCTGCGGGTTAAGAACCTGACTAGTATCTGTGAGGATTTGGGTTTGATCCCTGCCTTGCTCAGTGAGTTAAAGATCCAGCATTGTCGCAGACTGAAGGGTAGGTTGCAGATGCCACTTGAATCTGGCATTGCTGTGGCTGTAATGTAGGCCAGCAGCTGCAGCTCCAGTTCGACCCCTAGCCTGGGAACTTACGTATGCCTCAGGTGTGGCCCTGAAAAGATAAATAAATAAATAAAGTGTACCGCTTGGTAAATTTTTATATATGTATATACTAATGTAACCACCATACTTAGCAAGATAAAGAACATTTCCAGTATCCACAGAGGGCTCCCTCATTCTCCCACTCAATCATAACCTCTGAAAGATAATCACTATTCTCTCTTATTACTATAAATTAATTTTGCCTGTTCTTGAACTTCATCTAAATAGGAATATAAATACATTAAAATATAGCATATATTTTTTTATTTTGGGCTTTCTTCACTCAACATAAAGTCTCTGAGTTTTTTGTTTTGTTTTGTTTTGTTTTTGTTTTTTGTCTTTTTGCTTTTTCTAGGGCCGCTCCCGTGGCATATGGAGATTCCAAGGCCAGGGGTCTAATCAGAGCCATAGCCACCAGCCTACACCAGAGCCACAGCAACTTGGGATCCACGCCGTGTCTGCAACCTACACCACAGCTCACGGCAACGCTGGATCCTTAACCCACTGAGGAAGGCCAGAGATCAAACCCGAAACCTCATGGCTCCTAGTCCGATTCGTTTCCGCTGTGCCATGATGGGAACCCCCATACACCTTAAAAATATTATGATTTCCAATGCATGAGCACAATATATCCTTCCATTATATTTATGTTAAAAACTATTTTAGTAATGGTTTGTAAGGTGTTTCCCCTATGTATGTACATAAGAATCTGCACATTTGTAGCTTTATTGTTTTTTAATAATTTATTTCCTATTTTTAACATATGTGGAAATATATTTTTGTATAAAGTTCATATCCAGAAGTCTTGCTAAATATACTTATTAATTCTAATAGTTTATTTCAGGCTTAAAATTTTTTCCAATTATATCGATCGTGTATGTTACACTGTAAATCAGTATGTTAATCATAAATTTTATTTCTTGTATTCTACTGTATGTATACTCTTTAGTTAACAAGACTTTATTTAATTTATTTTCTTTTTGTGGCCACGCCTATGGCATATGGAAGTTCTTGGGCCAGAGGATGAATCAGAGCTGTGGCTGAGGCTTACACCACAGGCAAGGTAATACATGATCTGAGCCATATCTGTGACCTATGCTGCAGCTTGCAGCAGTGCTAGATCCTTAAACCACTGATTCACAATGGAAACACCTATAACATTTATTTTCAAATAAGTTTTAGATTTATAGCAAAATTAAGCGATAAATACAGGGAATTCTCATATATCTCTGTCCTCATACATACAACTTCTCTTGCTATCAGTGTTCCACAGCAGAATGGTACATTTGCTAAGTCAAACCTATCTCATCATCCAAAGTCCATAGTTTACATTAGGATTCGTCTCTGATATTGTGTGCATTATATGAATTTGACAAATATGTAGTGACATCCATCCAGCATTGCAGTATCATATAGAATAATTTTATTGCCCTAAAAATCCTCTGTGTTCTATCTGTTCATCTCTCACTCTCCTGTAGCTCCTGGCAACCACTAATCTGTTTACAGTTTCCATATTTTTTCTTTTTACAGAATATCATATAGTTGGAATCATACAATATGCAGAATTTTCAGATTGACTTCTTATACTTAATAATATGCATTTAAGTTTCCTCCATGTCTTTTCATGGCTTTGGATCTCCTTTCTTTTTGTCACTGAATAATATTCCATTTTTATACATGTCACAGTTTATTTACCCACTCATCTGCTGAAGGGCATCTTTGTTGCATCCACATTTTGCAATTACAAATAAAGCTGTTATAAACATCCATGTTCAGTTTTTATGTAGACATAAGTTTTCAGTTCATTTGAATAAATACGAAGGAGTATAATTACTAGGTCATATGTTGAGTATGTTTAATTTTGTAAGAAACCACCAAATTTCTTCCAAAAAACTTTATCATTATGCATTCCCAATGGCAAGGAACAGAAGTTCCTGTTGCTCAATTTCCTACCTGGCATTTTGGTCTCATTGAGTGTTTGGATTTTGACCATTCTTTTTTTTTTTTGAGGTATAATTGACATATAGCATTATATTAGTTTTGGATTGCAACATAATGATTTAATATTTGTATATATCGTGAAATGATCAGCACAATAAAGCTAGTTAATATTCATCATCACAGGTAGTTACAGATATTTTTGTGATGAAAACTTTTAGGATATACTCCCTTAACCACTTTCAAATCTATAATACAATATTATTAACTATAGTCATTATGCTATGCAGTACATCCCCAAGACAACTGAAGTTTGTATCTTTTGATCCTCTCTTTACTTGCTTTGCCCACATCTTACCCCTGCCTCTGGCAATCACCTATCTATTCTAATTCTACAATGAATATGGGGGTGCATTGGATTTTAGCCATACTAGTAAGTGTGTAGTGGTGTCTCACTGTATGTTAATTTGCAGTTCCCTAGTAACATACATTGTTCAATATCTTTTCATGTTTACTTGCAGTCTGTATGTCTTTTCAGGCTAGGTGTTTATTTTCAGGTATTTTTGCCAATTTTTAAATCAGGTGGTTTATTTTTGTATTGTTGAGTTTTAAGAGTTATTTCCATATTTTGGGTGAAAGTCCTTTATCAGATAATTCTCTTGCAAATATTTTCTCCTAGTCTGTGACTTGTCTTTTCATGCTCTTGACATTGTCTTTTGTAGAACAAAAGTTTTAAATTTGAATGAAGTCCAATCTATCAATTATTTCTTTTATGGATCATGCCTTTTGTGTTATCCTTGAGGGTACAGATTTGATCCCTGGCCTTGCTCAGTGGGTTAAGGATCCATCTTTGCCATGAGCTGTGGTGTAGGTCACAGACACGGCTTGGATCCTGCATTGCTGTGGCTGTGGCGCGGCTGGCAGCTGTAGCTCCAATTAGACCACTAGCCTGGGAACTTCCATATGCTGTGGGTGTGGCCCTAAAAAGCAAAAAAAAAAAAAAAGATATTATGAGAAAACTACAGACCAGTATCTTTTGAATATGGATATAAAAATCCTCAACAAAATACTAAGCCAAATCCAAAAATGTACAAAAAAATCATATACTATAATCAAGTGAGATATATTTCAGATATTCAAGGCTGGTTCAACATTCAAAAATCAATTAATGTAACTCATTAAATTAACAAACTAAAAAGAAAAATTACATAATCATCTCGATATGTGCAGAAATGCATTTGACAAAATCCAACATTTATTCATGATAGAAAAAACTCCTAACAGACTAGGGAGGAAGTTACTCAACATATAAATAAAAAAATCTACAAAAAGATGAAATATCTCTCCACTTAGTTCTTCTTTGACATTTCTTATCATAGTTTTGTGATTTTCCTCGTATGGATTTTCTAAGTATTTTGTTAGATTTATACCTAAGTATTTAATTTTTGTGTGATGCTAATATAAATGCACTCTGTTTTTAACTTTAAATTACACTTCTTCATTGCTGGTATTTAGGTCCAATGCAGTCTCAGTCAAAAGCCCAAGAGAAGAACAGAATGTTTAATGTGCTGCCATTGAATGAAGTAGTGTGTAGATGTCACTTATATCCAGTTGAGTGATAGAACTGTTGAGTTCAACTGTATCCTTACTGATTTTCTGTTGCTGGAACAGTCCATTTCTGATAGAGATGTTTGAGTCTCCAGCTACAATAGGAAAGTTATCTATTACTCCTTGCAGTGTCAGTTTTTGCCTCATGTATTTCGACACTCTGTTGTTAGGCATGTACACATTAAAAATTGTTATATATTCTCAAACGATTAGCACCCCTATCCTCATGTAATGCTGCTCTTTATCCCTGATGACTTCTTCCTCTGAAATTTGAATCATCTCAGAATATCAGTTATACTCTTTTTTCCAAATTATTTAGTATTTGTCCTGGAGTTTGCTGTATACATTTTTGACTAATCCAAGTCTACTTTCGCATAACACTGTATTGCTTCACAGGTAGTGCACATACATTATGCATTAATAACAAATTATTCCTAGTTCCTCCCTCTCATCCCTTGTGTCATTGCTATCATTTCCCATATATCTAATCATACATATATGGATTTATCCCAGGTACCCATGGCTGGTTCAGTATTGAAAAATCAATTAATGTAATCTATCACATTTCACTTCTACCTAAGCATACATTTATACTTATGTATATATGTATATATACACATACACGCTATTGCTATATTATAATTGTTGCTATATTATTTTGAATAAACTTATCTGTTAAATCAATTAAGAGAAATAAAAATTTCTCTTTTATTTTCGCTTATTCTCTAAAGCTCTTCCTTTCTTTATGCAGAATCTTAGATTCTCACCTATATTCTTTTTTTTTTGGTCTTTTGTCTTTTTTTTTTGTTGTTGTTGCTATTTCTTGGGCCGCTCCCGTGGCATATGGAGGTTCCCAGGGCTAGGGGTCTAACCGGAGCTGTAGACACCAGCCTACACCAGAGCCACAGCATCGCAAGATCCGAGCCGCGTCTGCAACCTACACCACAGCTCACGGCAACACCGGATCGTTAACCCACTGAGCAAGGCCAGGGATTGAACCCGCAACCTCATGGTTCCCAGTCGGATTCGTTAACCACTGCGCCATGACGGGAACTCCATTCTCACCTATATTCTTTAACATTTCTTGCAAGGCAGGTCTAATGGCAACAGATTCCCTAAATTGTTCTTTGTCTATGAAAGTCTAACTTTCTCCTTCACTTTTAAAGGATAGTCATGCAGGGCATGGAATTTTAGGTTGATTTTTAAAAATTTATTTCAATACTTTAAATATTTCAGTCACTATCTTCTTATTTGCATGGTTTCTAAGGAGAAGTTGATGTAATTCATATCTTTGCTTCTCTGTATAGGAGAGGTTTTTTCCTCTGGCTTCTCTCAGGATTTTTTCTTTATTTTTGATTTTCTGAAGGTTGAATATTATATGCCTAGGATTTGTGTGTTTGTTTGTTTTTCATTTATCCCGTTTGATGTTCTTTGAGTTTCCTGGACTGGTTTGGTGTCTGACATTATTTTTGTGAATTCTCAGTCATTATTGCTTCAACTAGTGCTTTTCTTCCTTTCTCCCTTTATTCTCTTTCTGGTCTTCCCATTACACATATGTTACACCTTCGTAGTTGTCCATAGTTCTTGGATAGTCTGTTCTAGTTTTTTCTCAGTCTTTTCGTCTGTTTTTCAATTTTAGAAATTTCTATTGTCATATCCTCAAGCTCAGACTCTTTCCTCAGATTTTTCCAGTCTTCTAATGAGTACATCAAAGGCATTCTTCATGTCTGTATCAGTATTTTTGATCTCTAGAGTTTCTTTTAGATGCTTTCTTAGACTTTCTGTCCCTCTGAATACATTATATCTGTTCTTTCATATTACCTATTTTTCATTAAAGCCCTTAGCATATTAATCACAGTTTTAAAAAATTCCTCCTCTGACAATTCTAGCATTCCTGCCACTGACTCTGATGCTTGTTCAGTCTCTTCAAACTATATATTTTTTGGCTTTTTACTATACTTGGCAATATTTTTGGTTGAAAGTCAGACATGATGTATTGGATAAAAGGAACTGTGGTAAATAAGTATAGAGGGAAAGAGGGAAGGTATTTCCTACCCCGTGATTAGGCCTCAGTCTTTTGGTGACCCTATGGCCCTGGATCATGAGCTTCACTAGTGCTTCTCCTTCCTTCCCTCCCCCTTAGGTGGGACCCTTTGGCTGGAGGGGGCTGGAGTTGAGTATTTTCCTTCTCCCACATGGAAGGCTAGAGGAAGCTGGAGTTGAGTATTTCACTTTCCCAGGTAGGTTAGGTTCTACCATGTTAAGCTCTGGTAAAGATTATTCTCCTGAGTGTAGGCCTTATTAAGAACAGAATGTTCTTGTATATTTCAAAACGGTTCCTTTTCCTCTTTTCTTGCTGGAAGCATGGGGGCATTGTTCTGTAATATTCACTGTGAAGACCTGGTAGAACACCCGGAGGTAAAACTCACAAAAGTGTAGAACATAATTGGGTCTCCCTGGAATTTTTGAGTTGCCCACAGTGAGCTTTCAGTAATTTGCCAATTATAGTGTAAGTCTTCCTACCTTGGAAATGGCTGCCATAGAAGTCTCTGCTCTGTAATTTGTGATTCTTTTTATCTACCTGTCTTTCTCCTCTGTACTTGAAACAATGATTTGCTATTTGACTTCACTTCTCTGATGGATCTAAGAAGGGTTATTGATTTTTCAGTTTGTTCAGCTTTTCAATTATTGTTAGAACACAGTGGCAGCTTCTAAGTTTCTTACATGCCATACTGGAAACCAGAAGTTGCTATCTACATTTGTTTATTTTTCTTATCTCTCTGCCTAGGACTATCAGGATGATATTGAATATAAGGATAATAGGTATTTTTGTATTGTTCTTTTTTTATTATTACTCAAATGAATTTATCACATCTGTAGCTGTATAATGGTCATCACAATCTGTATTGTTCTTGAACTAAGAAAAAAACATTCAGTGTTTCACCATTAATAATGATGTTTGTTACAGGTGCATGATCAAAACATGGAGGTACTCTCCTATTCCTAGATGGCTGAGTGTTCTTTTCTTTTTCCATCACAAATGAGTATCGAATGTTTTTTATCTGCATCTATTGTAAAGATCGTATGATTTTTCACCTTTAATATATCAGGAGTATTATGCTGAATGGTATTTGAATCTTTAAGAAATTTTATAATCTTGGAATAATTTCTAATTATACTTGGTCCTTTTTATATAATGTTGAATTATACTTGCTGATTTTTTTGAGGATTTTTGCACCTATATTTTGCTTCTATAACAAATTTATTTGTAGATTTCTTTTCTTATAATGTACTTGTTAAGGTTTTGCTGGCCTTATAAAATGAATTGGACAATGTTTCTTCTTCTTCTGTTCTCTGAAGAGTTTATATAATACTGTTATTATTTTTCCCTTGAATATTAGGAAAAAGTCACCAGCGTAACAACAGAATCTAGAGTCACCTTCATGGGAAGGCTTTCAATTATAAATTCAATGTCTTTAGTTGATAAAGAACTTTTTTGATTTTCTATTTTAATAGGTTTTCTAAGGAAATGTTTCTTCTTTAATTTCAAATTTATTAGAATAAAGTTGTTCAATCTATCATTATTTTTGTATCTATAGGAATATATAGTGGTGCCTGCTTTTTCATTACTAATATTAATAATTTGTTTTCACTGCTACTTGACCAGTCATCATTAATTTTTTCAAAGAATCATCTTTTAAGTTTTGTTTTATGCTCTATTGAACAACAGTTATTTATTTCATCAACTAATGCCCTGAGATATTTTTTTTTACCATCCCTTTATGGGGGTTTATTTGGTGTATTTTTTCAAGATTAAAATGGAGCTCAGATATTTGTCAACTTTACTGGCTTTTGTAATATTTATATTTTAATAACTGCATTATCTGAAACGTTAACTTTTAGATGTCAGAATTCCTGTTGTGGCTCAGCAGGTTAAGGACCTGATATTGTCTCTGTGAGGATGCAGGTTTGATCCCTAGCCTTGCTCAGTGGGTTAAAGATCTGGTATTGGCACAAGCTGAGACATAGATTGCAGATGTGGCTCAGATCCAATGTTGCTGTGGCTGTGGCTGCAGCTGTAGTTCTGATTCAACCTCTCGCTCAGGGACTTCCATATGTCACAGGTACAGCCATAAAAAGAATAAATTTTAGGTGTCAGATTTTCACTAAAATTCAGTTCAGGGAGTTTCTGTTGTGGCAAAGTAGAAACAAATCAGAATACTATCCATGAGGATGTGAGTTTGATCCCTGGCCTTGTTCAGTGGGCCAGGGATCTGGTGTTTCCAGTGTAGCTGTGGTGTAGGTCACACACGTGGCTTGGATCTGGTGTTGCTGTGGCTGTGGCGTAGGCCGGCAGCTGCAGCTCTATTTCGACCACTAGCCTGGGAACTTCCATATGCCATGGATGTGGCCCTAAAATGAAAAAATGAAATGAAACGAGGTGAAATTCAGTTCCAAATGTTATCTAATATTCACTGTGATTTATTTTTTGTGCCATATATTTGTTAAGTGTGTTGCTTAAACCTTGATTCGGGGATTTTCTGATTATCTTCCTGTTACCTATTTCTATTTTGATTACATGGTGGTCAGAAACTCTACTGTATGATTTCAGTTTTTGAAATTTGCTCAGTATGTCTTTCCATCTGTTTATATCATCTTTGATTTCTCTCATCAGCCTCTTATAGTTTTCAGAATATGGTCTTTTGTCTCTTTAGTTAAGTTTATTCCTAGGTTTTTTTTTTTTTTTTTTGATGTGGTGGAAAATGGGATTGTTTCCCTAATTTCTCTTTCTCATATTTCATTGTTAATGTATGGAAATGCAATGTATTTCTGTATATTAATTTTATATACCACACCTTTACCAAACTTATTGATGAGCTCCAACAGTGTTCTGAGAGCATCTTTAGGATTCTATGTATAGTATCATGTTATCCATAGTGATAGTTTTACTTCTTCTTTTCCATTTTAGATTCCTTTTATTTCTTTTTCTTTTCTGATTTTCATGGCTAGGACTTCCAAAACTACATTGAATAACAGTGGTGAGTAGAGGTCCTTGTTTTGTTCCTGATCTTAGCAGAAATGATTTCAGCTTTTCACTATTAAGAATGATGTTAGCTAGTTGTGGGTTTGTCATATATGGTTTTTATTATGTCACAGTGGGTTCCTTCTATGCCTACACTCTGGAGAATTTTTACTGGAAATGGATGTTGAAGTTTGTCAAAAGTTTTTTCTGCATCTATTGAGATGATCATATGGTTTTTATTCTTCAGTTTGTTGATGTGGTATAGCACATTGACTGATTTGAGGATATTGAAGAATCTTTGCATCCCTGGGATAAACCCCACTGATCATGGTGTATGATCCTTTTAATATATTGTTGGATTTTGTTGATAATATATTTTTGAGTATTTTTGCATCAATGTTCATCAGTTATATTGCCCTACAATTTTTTTTGTGTGATATCTTTGTCTGCTTTTGTTATCACGGTGATGGTGGCCTCACAGAATGAGCTTGGGGTGTTCCTTCCTCTGCAAGTTTTTTAAAGAGTTTCAGAAGAACAGGTGTTAACTCTTCTCGAATGTTCGATAGAATTCACCTGTGAAGCCATCTGGTCCTAGACTTTTGTTTTTTTGGAAGGTTTTAAATCACAGTTTCAATTTCAGCACTGGTGATTGGCCTGTTCATGTTTTCTGCTTCTTCCTGGTTCAGTCTTGGAAGATTGTACCTTTATAATAATTTGTCCATTTCTTCTAGGTCATCCATTTTGTTGGCACATAGTTGCTTAGAGTAGTCTCTTATGATCCTTTGTATTCTGTGGTGCCAGTTGTAACTTCTTTTTCATGTCTAATTTTATTGATTTGAGCCTTCTTCCTATTTTTCTTGATGAGTCTGGCTAAAGGTTTATCAATTTTGTTAAACTTTTCAGATTCAACATCTGGTTTCATTGACCTTCTCTAATGTTTTCTTTGTGTCTATTTTATTTATTTCTACTCTGATCTTTAAGATTTCTTAGACTTCCTTAATTACTCAACATGTGGCCTATTTGAGAAATTTCCATGTGCACTTAAACAAAATATATGTTATACAATTTTTGGTGATAGTGTTTGATACGTATCAGTTAGTTCATGTAATTATATTGCTAATTCTGTTTTTTTGTTGATTTTTCTCTTAGTCTACTGAGGGAGCTATATTAAAATCTCTACTGTGATTGTGGATATGCCTAATTTTTCTTTGTTGGCTTCGGTTTATCGTATTGATTGTACTGGTTTTAGGATTGTTGTGTTCCTTTGAGGTTGCCCAAAACTGTTGACTTAAAAACTATGCACAACCTAAAAGTTCGGAGTTGTTTTATTTGGGGCAAAATGAGAACTATAGTCTGGGAGGCAGCATTTAAGATAGCTCTGAAATATTGCCTCAAAGAGATAAAGGGGAATGTCAGTATATATGTGATTTTGGCTAAGATAGGAGGTACATGCGGCCATGCACACATTTTACAAGAGGTTGCTAATAGTCTCCTGAAGGTTACAAGGAACAGACATCACCATGAAGGATTTTATTGCTTTTCTAGATATGAGGCAATGCAAGAATTGAGCTCATTAAATCTTCTGAAAATATCTAAGTATCTGAAGACCCATTTTGCCAATTCTTCCAGAGCACAGAGTGCCTCACTCATGATCTCCACCTTGAGCTTTTTTCAGGGGTTGCTGAGAGTCTGTATCTGCAGTGGCTTATGATTCAATCCTTATAGAGGCAGTTGACAAGTGCCAATCTCCAGTTCACAGTTGGAATGATACTTTTATCATTCTTCAATGTCCTCCTTTATCTCTATTGATATCCCTTGCCTTAAAGTATGTTTATCTGATATTAATAGATCTATACTAGCTTTTTTGGCTAGTGTGTTTATGATATACCTCTTTTTATCTATTTACTTTTTTTTTAAATGTCTGCTATGGAAGTTATGGGGCCAGGGATTGAATCCGAGCCATAACTGTGACCTAGACCACAGCTGTCACAATACTGGATCCTTTTAATCCACTGAACTGGGCTGGGATTGAACCAACCCAGGTACTATAGGGCAGCCTCACTGAACTAAACAGTCAGGGATCAGAGTTTGGGGAGATTATATGGCTATAATTTGCAGGGGGGACCCTGAGAGTGAAGGAAGCTATACAGAGAAAGAATGCCACAAGTCTTCTCAGGGGTCCTCTTGTGTTTTTGACTGATTACTAATATTAATTCCACATGAATACAGTGTGACCACAGTGGCTTGACAAAGAACAACTACTTGGAAAAGAAAAACTAGCCAATTGCAAAAATATCAGATTTCACAGAGTATAAGCATACATTTAAGTTTCAATTTTATATAGTGCATTGCCTTAGTTAAACACCCAGGGCATTCAGTGGAGACCCAGAAAAGCCATAGTTAGGAGTAAGAGTAAATTAGCCCTAGAGTAAATGGTGCTCTATTCCCACCATAAGAAAGCTTGAAAAGAAGCTTCAAAAGGATCAAGATAAACTGCAAGTAAATGAGTATCCACTAGAAGATAATTCATACTTCTTTATTTAAAACAACAAATTCTAAACACTTAGCAATGTAATATACATATTATCCAATAAACAGTAAAATTCTAAGCATATGAAGAAGCAGAAACCAATCACTAGAAAGAGACTAAGAAATTACAGAGGTAATAGAATTAGCAAATAATGACTTTAAAATTGCCATTATAAATTTACTCAAGGATATAAAGGAAAATATGAACATATTGAAAAAACAAATAGAAAGAATAAAAAGGAACATTTAGAAATCCAAGAAGCAAAAAATACAATATCTGAAATTTTAAAAAATACTTGAAGAATTTAAATTCAAATAATTAGCTGTGTATTAAAAGATTAGTTTTAATTAAAGGCAGGGCAATAGAAACAGGTGCACAGAGAGAAAAAAAGCAGGGAAAAAAAACAGAGCCTCAAAGCTTTTAAGAACTAATTGTGTACCATATGTGCAATTAGAGTATCAAAGGAAAGTAGGCTAAATTTATATGTTTTTGAATAAAAATGGCTGAAAAAATTCCAAATTTGTCAAAAAATATAAATCCCCAGGTTCAAGAAGGAAAAACACAAAGAAAAAATATATCAAAGCACATCAAAATAGTATTGCTGAAAACTAATGAAAGAGAATCTCAAAAGTGATCAAAGATACATTGTTTATAATGAGACAAAGATAGAAATTTTATCCCTGATTTCACATCAGAAGAAATACAAGTCAGAGACATTATAGTGGCATTTTCTGTAGTCCTAAAAGAGAAAAAAAACCCTAGACTTTTGAATTTAGCAAAATTATTCTTCAGACATGAAGATACAGTAAAGACATTTTAGACAAAACAGAAGTTCAGAGAACTTACTGCCACCAAGTTTTCTCTATAGAAAAATTTAATGAAATTTTGTCAGACTAAAGGAAAATTATTCTAAATAAAAACTTAGGTTTTTAAAAAGAAATGAAGAGTACCGGAAATGATATGTCTGAAGGCATTTTCTACTAATTAATTTATATTAATTAATTTAGTTATAATATAACTGACTGTAGTAAAAACAGTAACAATGTATTATGGAATTTAAAACATGTAAAAATAATATGCATAACAACAATAAAATAAAACATGGGGGCATTTTTAAGTTTCTTATATTGTATTTGAAATGGTATATTACTTGGTTGGCTGTTGTACATTAAAGATATATAATGTAAACCATTGATCGACCATTAAAATTATGAAATAAAGAGGTATAGCAAATAAAGCAATTGAAAAGATAAATTAATTCTAGAATACTAAATTAATTAAAAGATGAAAAATATAGAAAAATAGCAAAATGGTAGATTTAATCTCTATTAACAATGGTTACATTAAATGTAGATGGACTAATTTTACTAATTTTGAAAGGCAGAGATTATCAGATTGTATTAAAAGATTCAATTAATATATTAACCACAACACAATAAATATAAAGATATAGATAGGTTTAAAGTGAAGGAATGGGCAAAGAGTCACCATGCAAACACTAATGATAGAAAGCTGAAGTGGCTATATTAATATAAAAATAGAATGCAAAAGGAATATTACCACGGATAAAAAGATATTTCCTAGTAATTAAAAATCTAGGTCATCAAGAAGATATAACATTTATAAATGTGTATGCATCTAAAGACAAAGATTCAAAATACATGAAGCAAAAATTAACAGAACTGAAAGAAAAAAAAGGGAAATCTACAATTTAATTGTTTAAGATTTCAATACTCCTATTTCAGAATTTGAAAAAAGGACAGAAAATCCCTAAGAATATAGAAGACCTGAACAAAAATATCAACTTAATCTAATTGACGTTGCTAGAGCATTATACTCAAAATTGCAGAATAGGAGTTCTCCTGTGGCTCAGTGGGTTAAGGATCTGGCATTATTGCTGCAGTGGCTTAGGTCACTGCTGTGGCATGGTTGTTATGCCTGGCATGGGAACTTCTGCATGTCACAGGTGTGGCCAGAAACAAAACAAAAAAGCCCCCTATAGAATAGATACTCAAGTGTATGTGGAAATCCCACAAGATAAAGCATATGCTAGGACCTTAAACAAGTCTCAATAAACAGAAAAAGACTGAAATTAGGTAGTGTATATTCCCTATTTATAATGGAAATAAATTACAAATATATATCAAAAGGAAAATTTAAAAAAATCAGATATATGGCAATCAAACCATATACTTCTAAATAAACCATATAACAAAGAAGAAACAACAAGGAAAATCATAAAATATATTAAATGAATGATGATGAAAACACAATCTAACAAAATATGTGGGATGAAGTTAAAATAGTGCTTTGAGGGAAATGCATAGGTTTCAATATTTATATTAAAATAATAAGAGATTAAAAGTGATCTATAGGCAAATCCAACAAAATCCAAGGTTTATTCATTTATTTAATTTTGTACAGACAAGGTGATTCTCAAATTTAAATGGAAATGCAAAGTAACTTGGTTGGCCAAAACAAATTTGAAATAGAACAAACTTGGAGGACTTTTTCTGTGTGACTGTAAAACTTAATATAAAGCTTGATATAATCAAAAGGGTTTGGTATTTGTGTAAATAAAGAGAATGAATTGGTCAATGAAAGAGAACAGAGAATCCAGAAATAGGTGTATACATGCAAAATAACTCAGAATGGATCACAGATCTAAATATAAAGCTAGAACTATAAAACTTCCAGAAGAAAATATAGGAGGAAACTTTGTGATCTTGGTGTAGGCAAAGATTTCTTAGATGAAAACATTAATCATAAAGAAAAAACCTTTATAATTGTATAACAACAAAATAAAAAACTATGGTTCCTTAAAAAACAGCTTATGAAAATAAAAAGGCATGATGCATGCAGACCAGGTAAAAATATTTACAATACCTATAAACGCATAGAAGATATATATCTGTTTATATATATAAATAACAAATATATGTGTATAGTGTATAGTAAGTTGCGTGTATTATATAAATATATAATGTATATTTTAGAAATATGTAGTTTATGTAGTATATATAAATAACTCTTAAAACTTCCTAAGAAAAAGACAAATGATTAAACATAAAAATGGGCAAAATATTTGAACAGTTCAAAAGAAGATACATAAATGGTCAAAAGCAAATGAAAATATATCTTCTTTTTTAGTCATTGAGGAAATATGAATGTAAGTTAAAACCACACTGAGATACCATTACATATTTACTAGAAGGACTAAAATTAAAGTACTAACACTAAGAAGTGTTAGTGAGGCTATAAAGCAACTAGAATCATACATTGTTGGTAGAAGTGTAAAATGATGCCGCCACTTAGGAAAACTTTTTGGCAGTTTTAACTTTTTTAACTTTCTTTTAAAGTTAGGGATATTACAACCCCACTTTTAGACAAAATTCCATTTTTAGAGGAGAAAGATGTATACACATAAAAAGACTTATGAATGAATTTTTTTTAAATAGCTCCAAAGTGGAGGAAACCCGCATATCCAAAAACAGGTGAGTGGATAACAAATTGTGGTAATTTATACAATGGAAATATAACCATTAACAAAATGGATCAAATTACTAATACATGCTGCAACATGACTGACTCTAAAAAGTTTTATTAATTGAAAGGATCCATATCCAAAATGTACATACTGTATACTTTTCATTTTTATAAAATTCAAGAATAGGCAAAATTATCCTATAGTAATAGAAGTCAGATTGGGTGTTGCCTGGCCTAGGATTATGGATAAATAACTGAAGGGGAGCATAAATTAACTTTTTAGAACTATTTTATATATTTTCTTTGTGATGGCAGCTACACAAATATGTAATTTGACAAAATTCATTGAATTTACATTTGAAATTGGGTACATTTAATATATGATATATATTAAATATCAATATAGTCAATAAAAAGTAGTTCTGTCAGTGCTTGACACACACATCTTTAGTATATTAAAGAATTTGTTCTAGTGCTTATTAAACATTAAATGTGCAGAGCTCTTGGTTAAGTAATATGGAAGAACACAAAGTGGTATTGGAAACATTCCCTCACCATCAAGGAACTAAATACTGAGTTAGTTCATAAGCATGATGTTGACCAAATATTTAGTCATATTGTGGTAAAATTGATGAAGTAATAGTCCTGGTAGATATGGAGGAAAAAGTTATGAATTTCAGTGTTAATGAGTTGATACCTGAAAACACATTTAAAAGGTGCAGTGCCTGAGAGATAATATGTGCTCACCAAGTATTATTTTGCTTTCAAAAGATGAGAATTTATGCTTTAAGTGATGAATCAAGGCATAATTGAGGAGGTGGTATTTAATATAAATACTACAGAATAGGAGGGTTTTTATCAGCATCAAGAACTGGGGAGAAATTCATGTCAGGAGAATGTCATGATCAAAGGTGTTAAAGTGAAAAAGCTCAAGGCATGTATAGTAGAGTGAGGTATGTGGTGAACTCATTTGAAGAAAATGAAGAGTTTCTGGTAGCAGAAATAATAGGAAATGAATTGCTAGGACCAGATTATGGAGAGCCCCTAAAACCAACTTGTATATGACTTATTTTAAATTGATCTCTTATGGATTGCCAATATATAAATAAAACCAGTACGAAGGGATATTTTATCAGTAAAAACTTATTTCGTACTTTCATTTTATGACATTAAATATAAAGTCAACTAGCCAGAACAATGAAGCTGTTTTGATGAACACAAAACGAAAATTGGACCTTATTGATCTTAGATAGGAGTTGTTGTCTTGGCTATTGAATAGTGTTGCTATGAACATATGGGTGCATGTATCTTTTTGAATTGTGGTTTTGTTGGGATATATACCAGGAGTGGGATTTCCAGATCATACGGTAGCTCTATATTTAGTTTCTGAGGAACCTCCATACCATTTTCCATAGTTGTACCAATTTACATTCCCACCAGTAGTGTAGGAGGGTTCTCTTTTCTCCCCACCATCTCCAGCATTTGTTATGAGTAGACTTATTAATGATGGCCATTCTGACTGGTGTGAGGTTTACTTCATTGTAATTTTTATTTGCCTTTCTCTTATAATTAGTGATGAGCATTTTTTCATGTGCCTGCTGGCCATCTGTATGCCTTCTTTGGAGAAGCTGCTATTGAGATCTTCTGCCCATTTTTTGATTGTGTTGTTTGTTTGCTCCTCTCTACTTTGTTAGTATTTTTAGCCTCACTCACCCTTCTCCATGTGCGAGGGAGGATGGTCATGATAATTGCAGGCATAAATGCTGATAGCTTTCAACTTGAGCAAGAGAGAGCCTTTCCAGACTGTCCCAGAAGAGAATTCTGACTGGGTCAGATTCCTCTGTGTGGTTGTGAGAAGTACTAGGAGGCAGACAGCAAAGCACTGTGATTGACATCTCTATCAGGACAGTAGTGGCATTCAGAAATACTTCCTCAAAGGAACCAAAAGAAGGTATGAGGGACACAGCAGGCTCACAAAAATTATTGTTTCCAGAGCCCTATAGAGTTTTTAAAAATCAGTTAAATATGTATTTGAAAGAGTGAAAATGAAATCACTTATTTGTAGAACCCAAAGAACAGTGTCCCATGTTATATGGTTTGAACACCTTAGCCTTTGGCAATGGAACAGCAGAAAAATAATGTCAGCCTGCAAATTTAGTTCATGTACCTGAAGATGAAACCTAATTTGGGAGGGAATCACTTTTTGAATTTAATCTTTTTTTTTTTGCCCATTTCTTGGGCCGCTCCTGTGGCATATGGAGGTTCCCAGGCTAGGGGTCAAATTGGAGCTGTAGTCACCAGCCTACGCCATAGCCACAGCAACGCGGGATCCGAACCGCATCTGCGACCCACACCACAGCTCACGGCAATGCTGGATCCTTAACCTACTGAGCCAGGGCAGGGACCGAACCCGTAACCTCATGGTTCCTAGTCGGATTCAATTTAACAATATTTTTAAGCAGCGTATTACCTATTCCTTAGTGGATGATTTCAGAAAAGGAAAGTTCTTAGTTCAAACAAGGTAAGTAAGGCATTATGGAAAATTCAGTATGGAGGAACAGGAAGTCCAATGTATTGAAGTGGGTCTAGGAGAATTGAGTGTTGAACGCTATTGACTTTCACGGTAATACCCCGAATTTTTAGTGCCCCTCTCCAAATGACCTCGAGTGTTTCACACTATATCTGTAGCAATTAATAATAGATATAATTATTATCTCCTATCAAATACTGCATTCTGGAGACCATAAAACCAATGTTCAAATAATGCCTTGGTCATTTCAGTAAAACCAGCACTAAACTGGAGTCAGGGCTCTGTCACCAACTTTGACATCAGGCAAGCAAGTGGCTTCCTTATCTTGACTCTGGTTTCCTCATTTCTTAAATGAGGTTTTGGTCTTAGTGATCATTGAAATCTCAGTTGCAACATGAGGCTGTGAACCTCTGATTTACCTACTAGATATTTCCTTCTTTGTCTATATTGGCATTAAGAAATTGTACTTAGATAGATACGGGAGAGGAATTTGGTTTCGAATGATGCTTTTGATATTGTTTTAGGTGCTAATCAGCTTTGGAAAGCAGATGAAAGAGATGCCTTTTACCTATGTATAAAGAACAATGTGACTTCCATCAATGCATATTAAGTGCCAGTTCTAAGGGGTCCCTATAAAAATTATGAGACTTTGGTAGATCAAAACAGTATAAAGAGAGAATATTACATCCAATGTGATGATGTCTATATGTGTATTTCTGGCAGCTTTCAAATTGGGGCTTTTTCTCCCTTGTGAACATACCAAAATCTTGCATGGAACAGTTCTAATGACATTTTCAATAGCTTCCACTGACACAGGCACACATACACAGTCGCTCACAGTATATTATCTAGTAAAGTGGTTGTGGAATTAACATTTTTCCTGGAAGGAATATATCCGATTTAATGACCAAATCGTTTTAAAGCAGCACAACAGAATTTCACAGGAACTAAATCTATTTCTTCACACCGATCATGCATGTTTTACTCAAGCATTGAGTCATTAGCATGTTTATAATGGTTCTAATTTAGCACAACATTTTCTGAATTTTATCCTTGAGTCATTTACAAATTGTTCATATTGAATAAACAAAGGAAACAGATTGCATTTTATACTTAGTAATTTATCTGAAAGAAGAGGGGAGGGTTAATTGTTTTAAAGTTTTGGTCTGTTTGGGGAAGTGAGCCTGCTTTTTCAATGCTAGGCATAAATGCCATTTCTCTTCATTTCGGGGGTGGGGGGAGGCTATGGAGGAGTAAAATGAAAAATTAGGACCAGGACAAGATTGGCCACTCCCAGAGGGGAGTGTGGAGCAAAAGGGGAGCTGGCACGAGATTCTCCAAAACAGTTGGTGCATTCCTTAATGATCAAGTGCTTGAGAAGTCCAGCTCTTCCTGGCAGAGCATCTGTGTTGATGTTTATATCATTGCCCTGCTGTATGGGAAAGGCATGCTTTCTCTTGCTGCCTGGCTAAAAATAGGATGGAATATAGCATTGTATGAGATATTTTAAGATAGCAAAAACATTTAAGAGGTTAAAGGTTTGGCTTTTGGATCAAAAAAGATCTGTGATATAACCCGTGGTTTTCCTTGCAGACTGAATTTTATCTAGAGTTTGTCAGTGATTCGAACTCTTGGTTAGGCAAGTTATTCTAAGTTTATTTGGTGCAGTCTGAAAAAACCACTCTACTGTCTTTTCTGTCAGCTTCCCAGCATGAAGAGCAGGACTGAAAACAGCCTCTATTTATACCCCCTTGTTCGTATTTGGAAAATCAGTTGTTTCATGGGAGAGAGGGAGAGAGAGAAGGAGAGCACGAGCAATCATCAGGGAGTGTGCTTTGTACGTTATAGTGACTTCAAAATAAAACTGGCACATTTTAGTGTCTAATTATTTTTAGTGAGCTTGGAGGGTTTTAATTAAAATTTAAGAGTGCTCTTCAAGCTCTCAAAGCTCCAATTTTATCCCAGTGTATTGTGGAGCACTTGCCAGTGTGGAAAAATGTACAGTAACTGGCATGTGCATCTCTGTTTCCTAATGAAAATGTGGAATTGATGATCAGCAGGGACATAAATATATATTGTCAGAATTACTTGTAAACTAAGGTCAAGGATGCTTTTGATAAGTTACTATTGTTCTTTGGATAAGTAGAAAATTTATTGCTTTAGAAATTTATGATTCCTATGGTAAAAATAAAAGGGATTGCTTTAATATTTTCTCAAAAGATTTAATAAAGCGCTAGGAAATCTGTGTACAGGGGCAGGAGTCGTTGTTTCTCACCAAAGTACTTTAAAGACATTTTCTATGTCGTGTTTCTAATTTTTTAGCATTTCAAGCTTTAAATATTGCTTTGAGGTAAAAGGGAATAATCATAAGTATTTATTCACAGGTAAATTGTTACAAGCCATGATAAAAAAAATTTCCTGTTATCTTTTCCTGTTCCCCTATGATTTAACTGGGGTGATGATTTCTTTATTTACTCTCTTTGACTCTTTATAAATTTGTTCAGAATAGGAATTAATACTGCTGCAGCTTTGTTTAACTAGGAATAATTTAAAATTTTTCCTAAAGTATCATATAGATTAGGAAATAAATCTCTCACATATTCTCACTTCAAATTTCCCCTTCAACTGTGAAATTAATTATTAGCATGATAAAGCATTCCTCACTAACCTGGCCTTAAATCTAGGTACATAGGAAGCAGAAACATTGCTTTGCAATCCATTATGCAGTATTAGCTCTGAATTATATCTCCCCCCCAACTTTTTTTTGTTTTTAGGGCCACACCCTCAGCATATGGAAGTTCCCAAGCTAAGGGTCAAATCAGAGCTACAGCTGGATCCAAGCTGTGTCTACGACCTACACCACAGCTCACGGCAATGCTGGATCCTTGACTCACTGAGTGAGGCCAGGAATTGAACCTGTATCCTCATGGATACTAGTTGAATTCGTTTCCGCTGCACCACAGGGGGAACTCCTATCTTCCCTTTTTTTCCTTAGAAAAAGTTTATTGAAATAGAAAAACTTAAATTTGCAAAGGAAAAGCAAAAAACAAAAGCTACACAATTGAGAATTGATTTTTAACATATCAAAACCTTTTACATCCTTGACTAAAATATAAGCAAGAACTGAAGTTCAACTCTTGATTTTTGATAGTCATGTTTCTATCACATTGTTTATAAAAATTAGAAAAGATAAGTATAGTAAGTCTTACATTTCTTTGAGTACGTGTTGGTTTATGGACATTAATTCTTTCAAAGTAAGATAAATTAAATAATAAATTTTGCAAAATAATAAATTTTGGCATTTTGCCAAATGTAAGAAATTAAATAATAAATTTGCAAAATAATAAATTTTGGCATTTTGCAATTTCTACTGAAGTGTTACGGCTTACATTCATTTTAAATATGTACATAGTATGCTGACACCTAATATTATAATATTGTGGTGCTTTATCTTAGTTTCCAAAGGGTATGTAGTTTCTCTCCTGTTTAGCTGAAGACAACTTGGGTCAAAACACTAAAATTTGAGTTGTCGAACTCAGATAATAAAATACACTGTATATTTTTTCATGGTTTTGAAGACTGTGGCGCTACCATAACTATATTAGTTGTTTTCAAGGCAATTGTATAAAACATAATTATTTGTGTAGAATTATTTCCAAGAATATCTGCGTGATGTTCAGTCCTTTTTTTCCGTTTGGAATCCTACGTGACTACTGAATTAAAGCTATTTTGCATGATCTCACTCTTTCTCTGAACATGATGCAAACTGGACTTCTTTGCTTATTTTGACCTCTTTGATTTTTGCATTTGTGCATGATCAGAAGGGTAAAATCTGATCTGATGAATTGCCTCTATAAAGCTAGTGTCCTATTAATGTAGTTGAAGTATATGACACTTCATACTTACTTTTAATTTTTACCCTTACCTGAATATTGTTTTGAGTGGGAAATGTGAAAAGATAAATTTCATTTTTAACTTTATTTATTACATATCTCCTTATTTCAAGGCAGAAACATCTCGGGGGCAGTGCCATGCTTAGTGACAACCTGCATCTTATTGTTTTTTTCCCTTACCTTATTTGTTTCACATTACAGTGTGGAATGCGCTTAGTACTAATTGTGGTTTGTATACACTTAGAGATCTGGTAGTCAGATAATTACGTAAGAAAGCTGAGTCTTTCAAGAGACCGCCTCAGGGTTTTGAATCTTCTTGGAACTCCTAGAATTGAGATTAAATGTTGATAAGGTTGTATTTAGTGACTTTTATTGTCCTATAGATAAAGGCTATCAGTGATTATTATTAAATATTTTCATGGGTCATAAATATAGACAGGCAAGGACTGTTTTATTTTAACCGCGCCCCCCCAGCTTCTTCTACTGAAATGGGAACTCATACAGCTAGGTTAACGCAGCATTATGGTGAGGATTTATTTTCTAATAGGGATGTGAAATGTTTGAATTTATTAACCATTTTACTAATGAATGGTTTTTATGTAAAGCTGTGTCTGCATGGTTTGATTTATGTTTGAAGTGTATGTTCTTGCTATCCATATAGTTCTGTTTTTCTCTTATGACGTTTCAGCATTCTTTTCCTGGAGCTCTGAAAGATTTCAGGTTTATTAATAGAAATGGGAAATATATTTTAGCTAGCTTTACATTTAATATATCTAATCCTAGCTTATGACTTGATCTGAATTTGTGATCAGTATAGTAAATTGGGCATTTGTCTTGACTGTTGTAATATATACTCTCAATTCAAATTAACCAAACAAGTTATATTTAGCATTTACATCAATGATTATCAGTTCAGTGCAATGTTATGTATGAAAGGGTAAAAAAATATAACTGACTAGGATAGGAAGTTGAAGACATTTTGTTGACTATTCTTATACATGATCTAATGTCATGTCTATCTCGCTCAGAAACTTAAACCCGATTTGAGATAAAGTAATCTCTGATAGGTGTGGCTTTGGAGATACGCTTAACTCTCAAACCTAGTTATTATCATTTCTCTGACTTTAGCATAAAAACAAAATATGGATAGAACAAAGTATACACCTTTTTTCTGAATTTAAAATAGAAGTAGCAAGAGACTATGTTGGAAATTAAATACAAACTGAACATATGTATATGCATGTAGGTCCTATTGGCAAGTCACTCAGAATCCAGTTTTTGGAGTTCCCATTGTGGTGCAGTGGTTAATGAATCTGACTAGGAACCATGAGGTTGCAGGTTTGATCCCTGGCCTCGCTCAGTGGGTTAAGGATCCAGTGTTGCCATGAGCTGTGGGATAGGTTGCAGACACGGCTCAGATCTGGCATTGCTGTCGCTGTGGTGTAGGCTGGCAGCTACAGCTCCAATTAGACCCCTAGCTGGGGAACCTCAATATGCCACAATCATGGCCCTAGAAAAAATGAAAAAAAAAGACAAAAAAAAAGAATCCAGTTTTTAATTACAATGGTAGATCACTTGTTGAAGCCTAAGAAAATAATTAATAGGAAAAACTGGAAGGAAAGAAGGAGGAAAGGTAAGAAGGGAGAAAATAAAGGAAGGGACAGAGAGCTTTCCCTTAACAGAATCAGGCTGACTTCTCTTTAGAAAGAACTTTAGCTTAGTGGTATGGTTGTTCTTCATCAGCCATTTCCTGACACACGGATCCAGTCCATCCTTTCCTTGATTGATTCATCATGTCATGGACAAATGTTAATTGTTTTCACCAATACTTTCTAACAATGCAGAGGTCTTTTCATCTCTTACCCAGGGCTCACTCTCGTTTTCTAAAGCTTATCCAGTTTCTAAAACCCTTTCGATCCATCTTGACCTTACTGTCACTCTGAGAAATTCAAGGAGGATTTAGAAGTTGGAGAAAAAATGAAAGGGAAAATGCTAAAGAGATAGGTAGTGATATGAGAGAGAAAAGGCATTTGAAATTGAAGTAACTATTTTAAATATAATTTTAAAAAGAACTTATCAGAATTTTGACACTTGGAATGTTAAAGTTTAATGGGAGTATGCTTTGCACTAAAGATTTAGTATTTAAATCTGCATTCCCTTTTGGAAACATGACCTGTTTATTAAGATTTGAGGCTTAAAAGATACACATGTAAATAATTGTAAGCAGTTGCTCCATCTGAAGATAGAAAAAAAATAACTTATTGATAACAATTGTTCTAATTATTAGAATATTCTAAAATTTAAACTTCTGTAAACTTTATGAATCTTTATAGAAACAAGGGTAATCACTCCCTATAATTGAGTTTGCTATTTAGAAATTCGGTAGGTCAAATAGCATTTAAATAAGGAATTTTTCCATCCATGTTGCTGCAAATAGCATTATTTCATTCTTTTTTATGGCTGAGTAGTATTCTATTGTGTATGTATACCACATCTTCCTAATCCAGTCGTCTGTTGATGGACATTTGGGTTGTTTCCATGTCTTGGCTATTGTGAATAGAGCTATAATGAACATGCGGGTGCATGTGTCTTTTTTTTTTTTTTTGTCTTTTTGCTATTTCTTTGGGCCACTCCCATGGCATACGGAGGTTCCCAGGCTAGGGGTCGAATGGGAGCTGTAGCCACCAGCCTAAGCCAGAGCCACAGCAACACAGGATCCGAGCCGCGTCTGCGACCTACACCACAGCTCACGGCAAAGCCGGATCCTTAACCCACTGAGCGAGGCCAGGGAGCAAACCTGCAACCTCATGGTTCCTAGTCGGATTCGTTAACCACTGCGCCACGACGGGAACTCCTGCATGTGTCTTTTTTAAGGAAAGTTTTGTCTGGATATATGCCCAAGAGTGGGATTGCTGGGTCATATGGTAGTTCTATGTATAGATTTCTAAGGCATCTCCATACTGATCTCCATAGTGGTTGGGTTGGGGAGCTTGGGATTAATAGATACACACTATTGCTTTTCGAATGGATTAGCAATGAGATCCTGCTGTGTAGCACTGGAAACTCTGTCTGGTCACTTATGATGGTGCATGATAATGTGGGAAAATAGAATATGTACATGTATGTGTAACTGGGTCACCGTGCTATACAGTAGAAAAAAAAATGTATTGGGGAAATAACTATTAAAAAATAATAATAACAAAAAAGAAAAAAAAAATAATAAATAAGGTATTTTTTGGAAAGATCATGTATCACTTTTTATATACAAGAAAAACTTCAGCTGTTTTTATTACTAGGAGACAGAGAACATCTTGACTTTATTTTCTTTACATTTTACTCTAAATGGGTATTTTACAAAAGTTGCATATGTTTATTTCTTTTTTAAAGACTAAGTAGTTACAAGTTGAGTGGTCTCTTCTCCCTTGAAGATTTGTCATTCTTCCTTGACTAGCACATGAAATTTGCCTAGACTTAAAAAAAAATCACCTGGATTAAAAGGAATAATATCTAAATCTAAGCCTGTAGGAAAGAGTCCCTTTTTCTGTCCTGTCAGTCTAAAAAATGATAAATCCTGGCTGAATATTAATATAATTATAATACCTAGATAAGATTATTGAGCACTGTCTTTTTTCCCCTGGAAATAGTTTAAATAATCTTCCATCAAAAAAAATTTAGTTTGGGAGTTCCTGTCATAGCTCAGTGGTTAACGAATTTGACTAGAAACCATAAGGTTGCAGGTTTGATCCCTGTCCTTGCTCAGTGGGTTAAGGATCCAGCGTTGCCATGAGCTGTGGTGTAGGTTGCAGGTATGACTTGGATCTGGCATTGCTGTGGCTCTGGCATAGGCTGGTGGCTACAGCTCCGATTCTACCCCTAGCCTGGGAACCTCTATATGCCGTAGGAGTGGCCCTAGGAAAGGCAAAAAGACCAAAAAAAAAAAAAAAATTTAGTTGTGGTATTTTATAATAGATAGAATAATATATTGTCTGTATCCTAGGATTAAAACAATAGCAAAAGAAATAGCTTTGATCATTTTTGAATGACAGAATTTCTCTATAAACTGGCCTTCTGGATTTGTGATAGTTTAATACTTGGAAATACATATATAATATTTTTAATACTTACTTTTGTATTTTAATAGATTCCTCCTGCATGGAAAAACTACTTTCAAAAGATTGGAAGGAAAAAATGGAGAGATTAAATACCAGTGAACTTCTTGGAGAAATTAAAGGTAACAATATAGAAATATCAAACATATTAATGTAGAAATGTTACTTTGTACCACAACACATTTGCTTATCTTCTGTACCCTAACATTAAATTCTTATTTCTAATATTTGTTTATATTTTAAAGGGTAAATGAATAGTGCATTCCTGAAGTTTTATCCTTTTGTAACATTTATTGAATGAAAATTTTGCCCTCTCTTTTTACTAGTTTATAAATATGTAACTTGTATGATAAGCTGTCTCATTCATTTACCATACAAAAATTCTGAAAAAGAAAAGGTTATTTAAAGATGAACAAAGTTAAAGATAATTTTAATCATTCCTTTTGAAATCATAATAGCTTAATTTATAAATCCAAATCATCGATTTGAATTTCTTCTGATCAAGGAGTCAACTGAAGTACCTATAAAAAAGTTTATAGCATGTGCTCTTTATCATTCATGGGTGGATTCTGAGGCCTATTTATCTTTTTAAAATCCTTGGCTCTGTCGCTTACTACATGAATGATTTGGGGCGAGACAAAAGTTTTCTATGTTTTGAATTCCCTGTATCTAGAATGAGGATAATACAAATATCTACCTTATAGAGTCATTAGGAGAATTTAGTGTATGTAAAGCTTTTAAACCAACTGGCACTTTAAAAAGCCCTCAAGAGGGGATGTTGTGGTGGTTGTTATTAACTGCACATAGGATTGAAGGTTGATTTATCTCAGGTAGATTTCACAGGATTTATCATTTCATGATCTCTGATGTGGATGAGGTTGAGCATTTTTTTTTTTGTCTTTTTAGGGTCGCACCTACAGCATATGGAGGTTCCCAGGCTACAGGTCTAATCAGAGCTGTAGCTGCTGGCCTAAGCCACAGCTGCAGCAATGCAGGATCCAAGCCGCGTCTGCGACCTACACCACAGCTCATAGCAGTACTGAATGCTTAACCACTGAGCAAGGCCAGGGATTAAACCTGAATCCTCATGGATGCTAGTTAGATTCGTTTCTGCTGAGCCAGGAAGGGACTGGTGTTATTATATTAACCTGTTACCAAGTGAGCAATCTCAATCCATTATAGAATTAAGTTACTGTATCAGTTAAGAAGTTATACTTTTTGCCTGACTCTCCCTTCTTGATTCCTTTATGGAGGTTAAGTACTATATCTCTAGCGTTTAGTATCATGAATAGAATCCATTGTAATGTATTAATTTTATCAGTTGTCCCTTATAGACAGTCATCCTACTGACTTTGAACTAACAATTTGGGGACTTAATTACATTAGCTTTCTGAATTTATCAGATGACTTCAGGTGAATATTCCCATTGGTGATGGATACTTTCTTATTTAAGATGAACATTTGGTAATAGTTATCTGATAAAAATTTTATTTTATTTTATTTTGCTTATTTTAAATTTATTACAGAAAATTGCCTAAGTTCAGCCATGTTATGTTCAACTCGAATGAAGAGAAAAAGGAGTCATCTTTTTTTAAGGAATAATTAATAACTCATTCTATTAATAACTAACAGTATCAAAATCAAGTGGAAATTGGACATTATTTTGAATTTCACTGCTTCTGTTTTGTACTCATAAAGGCCATTTGCTATTTTGGAAAAAAAAAAAAGAAACTCGACTTATAACTGACGGTTACAAAAAAGTCATCAGTGACATATTCTTTATCCAGCTGCAATAACATGGTGTGTGCTACTTTGGACGTCATTCTGTGTTTTCTTCCCTTTCCAAAGTCATTGGTTTTATAACAGTGAGAATAGAAATGGTTTATGCAAAGGCAAGCTTTTGCTGACATGAATGATGGGGGTCTTGCTTTCTCTTAGTAGTGTGTTTAGATTCAGCGTGGAGCTTTTACGCTTTGAGTTAGCTTTCCCCCTCCCACTTTATTTTTTGATTTTAAAAAATGCAAAAACTGTACTAGTTTTAGAAAGTCAAAATGTATAAATCTCCAAAGTGAAACACATGGGAAATTAGGCTTTTCAAATTCTTTAACTTTTTCCCTCTGGATTCTGTTTGTGATATGCAAACTTTCATTTGTGTTTTATGGGCAGAAAAGTACAGATTCCTACCAAATTTTTCATTTTGACTTACTCTACGGAAGTGTCTCTTTTTACATCCTAATGTTTTATCACCATAAGCATTATATAGGAAATATACCAATAATATAATGAAAAATGAAAAAAATTAAAGTAGTATTCAAATAGTTTGATTCAGCCATTGCTGAAACTCAACCTACATTTTAGTGTAGATAAGATCAGGTTAGTTATAATCCGCCAAAATTAGTTCTAAGTCTTCTAAAATTTTAGGGTGATTTAGATACAGTCTCTAAGAAAAATGTCAGTATTTATCTCGTGTGGTGTATATATATATATACATCGTTTTATTTTCCCTCATTGCAAAATTCATACATAGTTATCGCCAAAAGTATATAAACACACTCAAAGGAAAATATAATTGTCCTTTAATTCTACTTGTATTATAGTGTATATCATTTCCATTTTAATTTATGTAAATGCATTAAAAATTTTCTTTTACAAAAGAACTTTTACTGTTCTTTTGTAATCTATTTTTCCTGAATAATTATGTGAATTTCCTTGTCTAAAATATTACTTTTATTTGCAGAAAATATTGCATAAAATGAGGTTTTCATAATTTAACTGAGTCTTATTCAAGATTAAAACTATTTTTATTTTTTGTCACTATAAAGAAAATCTTGAACATGAATAAGTATTTTAATACTTTTCAGTATTAATTCATAGTTATTTTCTTAGGGTATATTCCTAAAAAGTGAAATTACTTGGTCAAAGAATGTGTTCTTTTTAAAAAAGTCTTTTGATTCATATTGCCACGATTCCTTTCAGATACAGTGTTCTGTGCTCTCGTCAGTAGTATCTGCAAGTATTTTTTTGCCTTCAATAGCAAGTACCATTACTTTAAACACTTCTTGGCAATAATATAGGGGAATATAATGTAGTATTGATGATTTACTTTGAATTTATTATTGAGAATGAAGGGTTACACAAATTTATTTGTATAAAATATCTCTTCCTGGAGTTCTTGTAGTGGCTCAGCAGGTTACGAACCCAACTAGTATCCATGAGGGTATGGGTTCTTCCCTGGCCTCGCTCAGTCAGCTAAGGATCTGGTGTTGCTGTGAGCTGTGGTGTAGGTCACAGACATGGCTCAGATCCTGTGTTGCTGTGGCTGGGGTGTAGGTCAGCAGCTGTAGCTCCAATTCAACTTCCATATGCCTCAGATGCAGCCCTAAAAAAGCAAAAAAAAAAAAAGTCTCTTCCTTTGTGAATTGTCTATTTATGTTGTTTATTCCATTTTTCCTTTAAAGGATGTGTCTAGTTTTTATGGTTTTATAAGACTTTTAATGTGTATTTTAATGCTACTAAGGTTTATTTGTCACATATGTTACATTTTGTCATTTTGTTCCCTTTTGGTTTTGTTGTCAAATCTTTCCTTCCCTATTTTAATGTCTTTTTTTTTTTTTTCTGTTTGGCTTTGTTTAGAAAAACTTCACCTACTCTAAGGTTATACAATATTCTGTTATATTTTCTTCAATTCTTTGACAATATTTGTATATACTTAAGTCTTTACTCTTGTTGAATATATTTTGATGTATAATTTCACCCAGAGATATATATCTTAATTTTTTCTTTAGCAGTTAACTCAGTATTCCTGTATCATTTATTAAATAATCCATTTTATCCCTTCTGACTTGAAATAACATATTTTATTACATACCGTATGCATATTTAGAGCAATTTCTCAGTTTATGGTTCTATTCCATTTATTTTTCTATCTAAACCTTTAAAGTGCTATGCTATATTAATTACTATAGCTTTATAGTATTTTTGAAAAGTATTCCAAGACTTCATTCATAGTTTTTAAGATGTTTGTATACTTCTCTAAAGTTTGTCTTAGACTTAAAAGTTGTTAATTAAAATTCCAAATTGGTTTTTAAAAAGATTATAAGACTGTGGGGTAAACTAACATCTTTTTAGTATTGCATCTTTCTTTCTATTCCAGATAATTTATTCAATTACTTATGTCCCTCAGCAGCGTATGGAAGTTCCCAGGCTAGGGGTTGAATGGGAGCTGTAGCTGTTGTCTACACCACAGCTAAAGGGATGCAGGATCCTAGCCACATTTGCGAGCTACACCACAGCTCACAGCAACGCCGGATCCACTGAGCAAGGCCAGGGATCAAACCTCTGTCCTCATGGATGCTAGTCAGATTCATTAACTGCAGAGTCACTATGGAAACTCCCATATTTTTATTTTATTTTATTTTTTTATCTTTTCTAGGGCTGTACCCATGGCACATGGAAGTTCCCAGGCTAGGAGTCTAATTGGAGCTGTAACCACCGGCCTACGCCAGCATCACAGCAACTCGGGATTTGAGCCACATCTGCGACCTACACCACAGCTCATGGCAACGACGGATCCTTAACCCACTGAGCAAGGCCAGGGATTGAACCCACAACCTCATGGTTCCTAGTTGGATTCGTTAACCACTGAGCCACGATGGGAACTCCTCCCATATTTTTAAATACATAGTCTGCACATTTCCTTTGATGTTTTCTCTGTAATATTTAATATTTTACTTGCCCCCCCCTTTTTTCCCTGAACAGCTGCACCTGTGGCATATGGAAGTTACTGGGGTCAAATCAGGGCTGCAGCTTAGGCCTATACCACAACCACAGCAACACCAGATCCTTAACCCACTGAGGAAGGCTAGGGATCCAAGCTGCATCCTCACAGAGATGTTGGGTCCTTAACCCACTGAGCCACAACAAGAACTCCATTTTTAAACTTGCTCTTATGAATGAAATGTTCTTCATATTGCTTTCTTTTTGTTACTATATTTAGGGATGTCAGTGAATTTTTCTGGTTTATTTTATAACTTCCCTTTTTATCAAACCTGTTAGCTCTAGTCATATTTCAGCTGATATGTTTTCTCCTCTTTTTTGGCAGTTATTTGATCCTTTTTTTTCATCCCTTTTAACACATTGCCTAGGATGTCAAGAATAATACTAAGTAATACAGGCAATAGAAGGTATTTTTTGTAGTTTTTAATTTATAAAATTAAAAAAAAATATTTCATCAAGGAGTTCCCATTGTGGCGCAGTGGTTAACAAATCCAACTAGGAACCATGAGGTTGTGGGTTCGATCCCTGGCCTCACTCAGTGGTTAAGGATCTGGTGTTTTTGTGAGCTGTGGTGTAGGTCACAGATGTGGCTTGGGTCCCGAGTTGCTGTGGCTGTGGTGTAGGCCGGCAGCTACAGCTCCGACTAAACGCCTAGCCTAGGAACCTCCATATGCTGTGGGTGCGGCCCTAGAAAAGACAAAAACAAAACAAAACAAAAAAAATTTCATCAAGTATTGTATTGACTATGGGTTTAAGATATACTTTATCATTTAAAAAAACTCTAGTCATAGTTCATTAGGAGTTTCAATGAGAAATTGCATTTTAGTTTATGGATGTCTTATTGGTTTTTATTTTTCAAATTTACTGATGAAATAAACCCTGATTAGTCATGGTGTAGTCTTGTTTTAATGCACTGCATAATTTCATTTGCTTATAGTTGTTTTGAATCTGTAATTGTAAATGAGATTAGTTTGTGTTTTTCTTTATTTTTGATATCTTTGTTAATTTTAAGTACCAGAATTTGTGAAATTGTAAAGCTTTTCATCCTTCTCTGTGGAGGAAGCCTATGTAAAAGTATTGAATGGATGACATGGGAATCACTTATTCCTTGAAATTCTGAAAGAATATACTCATAAAATATTTAGGCCTAGAGTTTTCTTTGGAGATAATTGTTTTTCTTTACATTTTCTACTTTATGTTTTGTCAGGAAACATTTTTCTAAAAAATTAAATATTTTACTAAGATTTTCAAAAATATTAGTATTGTTTTAAAATACAATATTATTTACTTTTAAATATTCTATTTACTTGCTGTTATATATTCTATTTGAATTTTGCATATATGTGTTCTCTCCCTTTTGTTCCTCAGTTTTACCTGCTAGTGGTTTTTCTTTCTTTCTTCATCTTTTTTTTTTTTTTTTTCTTTTTAGGGCCACACCTCAGGCATATGGAGGTTCCCAGGCTAGGGGTCAATTGGAGCTATAGCTGCTGGCCTACACCACAGCCACAGCAACGTGGGATCTGAGTTGAGTCTGGGACCTACATCACAGCTCATGGTAATGCCAGATCCTTAATCCACTGAGCGAGGCCAGGGATCAAACCCTCAACCCCATGGTTCCCAGCTGGATTCTTTTCCACTACTCCACAATGGGAACTCCGTTTTTCTTTTTATGTCTCCCCTCTGACTCCCTAGTAGGGATCTAGCTTCTAGGTTTATGTGTCAGTTCTTATACTTTTCAGTATTCTAACTACTTAATCTTGCTTTTACCTTTGTTATTGCTCCCTTCTTTGTTTTCCTTATACTTTTTATTTTGTTTTTCTTATACTTTCTAATTTTCTAAGTTGAATATTTCATTTTAAACATTTATCATTATGAATTAAGGCACTTTTAGCCATGAATGTATTTGCAGAATTAGCTTTATGCATCCCATAGGTTTGAACTTCTAGAATTCTCATAGTTATTATTTTCTAAATAGTCAATATTTATATAATTTTCTAACTGATCTTATGTTTCTGTGTCATTCTTAAATTTATATCTTCTTTTGGATTCAAGAGTATAATGACTGGGAAAGTGAGGAAACAGTCTCTATCACTACCATTTGAAAATTCTATGTGGTGTGCTAAAAGAATTAAAGTGTGGGCAGGAGAATGGATGAGCCGTATTGAAAGATGAATCTTCAACTAGTGACTTTAATATTACAACATATTAAGAAACAATATATTAATACTCTTTTTAGATTTTACTTTTAAAAATGCCATTGCTTTCAAATAAAAGTCTTATTGTCTAAATGAGGTAAAGCACTATTTCTCAAACCCTTCAATAGGAGTTGAAATATTGCTAAAGTTTGAGAAACAATGATTCAGATTTTTAGTGGATTTTTCTTTGAGTTTTATCTAATATTCTTTAAGAGAAAAATCTCATCCCTAACCTCCCATCAGTTTCCATAGGTAGCCTCTTTTAGGGCAGCATTAATTGAGGATAGAATGCTATAAATTGCATGAATTTAATAGCAGTAATCTCAAAGTAATATTTAAACCAGAGTAACATTATTATAAGTATTGTTAAATAAATTTACTATTAAGACTTTGATGAAATATAGCATAAAATGAGTAGACCTTTGCCTTGGTCTGGTAGTATCTGAAATATTGGGTTCTGAGTTAACCATATTTTAAAGAATTTGTTGTGAAATTAGAATTTATCAAAAGTTCTTAGAATGGTGAATAGATTTGAATATTTAATGCAAATAGTAATTAAAAGACCTAGGGAAGTTTGACCTAATACAAGTTAGGTGGTTGGAGTTTTGTTAAGTAGAGTTAGATGAGATTGTTGTGTTGTTTTAGGGGGTTAAGGTAATAGGAAAATTGTTCTCAATATACGAAAGAACTTCGGAGCAGTTAGTGGCTACCTGACATTGATGCACTTAGACTACGTTAAGAGAGATTACCTTGAGTATAGTATATTTTCAATAAGTATTTATTAAATGGATAAGTGAATGTTTGAATTAATAAAATAAAATCAGTAGAAAGGAATTTCCATTGAGGCTCAGTGGGTTAAGAACCCAAAGACGTCTGTGTGAGAATGTGGGTTTTATCCCTGGCCTCACTCAGTGGGTTAAGGATCTGGCATTGCCACAGCTGAGGTATAGGTTGCAGCTGAGACTTGGATCCAGTGTTGCTGTGGCTGTAGGGTAGGTGGGCCTGCAGCTGCAGCTCCAATTTGACCCCTAGCCCAGGAACTTCCATGTGCCGCAGGTGTAGCTGTTAAAATTAAAAAAAAAAAAAAATCAGTAGAAAGTTTGACCAGAGAGTGTAGAGGGATATTCCTACTCTACATGTTATCCTCATGACCTCCTAAAATCCCTTCAAAATTATACTAGTATTTATTACATTTTCTTAATACAAGGCCAATCATCAATATGCTATTTATTTCTTGTCAGTAAGTAATATAGTAAATACTTTTAAAAGATGCTTTATGGTTTATAAAAGAAGCCATGTGCTAAAACATATTATTTTATTTGAGCCTTTTGGCAACCCAATGAAGAAAATATTTTTATATTGATTTTATGTGTGAGTAAAATTAGACTAAGAAATTAAACGTCTTGTTTGTGTCACTCAGAAAGTTGTGGATGTAGGTTTTGAATTTTGGTCTCCAAAGCCTCTGCTTAATATAATACAGAACATTTCTCAAATTCTTCAGAGTCTTAGAATTCTGCATTGGGGACAAAGGGAAGATAGACTCTGGTCTGTTTCTCCCTCCCACAACACACAAACAACCGAAATAGTTCCATTTTTGCTCTTTTTAATATAAGTGAGGTAGTATAGCAAAGCAGGAGTGGGTATAGGTAATATAGTTTTCCCCTCTAGTTGTATTTATCACTTTTAAAAATTGAGATATAGTTGATTTACAGTATTAAATAATATCATGTCATCCATAAAGTGACAGTTTTGCTTCTTCTTTTCCAATTTGGATTCCAGTTATTTCTTTTTCTTATCTGATTGCTATAGCTAGGACTTCTAATACTATATTGAATAAAATTGATGAGAGTAGGTATCATTGTCTTGTTCTAATCTTAGAAAAAAATGCTTTCAGGTTTCCACTGTTGAGAGTAATGTTAGCAGTGGGCTGATCATATATGGCCTTTATTGGGTTGAGGTATGTCCCCTCTATACCCACTTTCTGGAGAGTTTTTTTTTTAATAATAAATTGATGTTGAATTTTGTCAAAACCCTTTCTCACATCTATTGAGATGACTATATAGTGTTATTTTCAATTTGTTAATGTAGTGTATCACATTGATTGATTTTCAGATATTGAATAATGCTCACATCCCTGGGATAAATACCACTTAATCATGGTGTATAATTCTTTTAATGTATTATTGGATTTGGATTTGTTGAGGATTTTTGCATCTATGTTTGTCATTAATACTGGCCTGTAATTTTCTTTTTTGTACATGATATCTTTGCCTGATTTTGGTATCAGGTGGATGTTGGCCTCACAGGATGAGTTCAGAATTTTTCCTTCCTCTGTAAATTTTTGGAATAGTTTGAGAAGGATAGGTATTAACTTTTCTCTAAATGTTTGTTAGAATTCACCTGTAAACTCATCTAGCCCTAGACTTTTGTTTGTTGGGAGTTTTTAAATTATCAGTTCAATTGTATTACTAGCAATTGGTCTATTCATATTTTCTATTTCTTCCTGGTTCAGTCTTGGGAGATTATATATTTCTACAAATTTGTCCCTTTCTTCTGGGCTATCCATTTTATCGATACAGTTCTTCATGGTAATCTTATGATCCTTTATATTTCTGTGGTGTTGTTTGTAACTCCTCCTTTTAAATTTATGTTTTATTTATGTGGCCCTCTCTTTTTTTCTTTATAAGTCTGGCTAAGGGTTTATCAATTTTGTTTTATCTTTTCAAAGAACCAGCTCTTAGTTTCATTGATCTTTCCTATTGCTTTTTTAGTCTCTATTTTATTCATTTCTGTTTTGATCTTTTTAATTTCTTTTATTTTACTAACTTTGGGTTTTGTTCTACTTTTTCTCTTTCTTTTAGGTGTGAGGTTAAATTGTTATTTGTAATTTTCTTTTTATTTAAGTAAGCTTGTATTGCTATAAACTTTCCTCTTAGAATCGTTTTGCTACATACCATAAATTTTGGATTTTTGCATTTTTTTCACTTGTCTCGAAATGTATTTAGATTTTTCTTAGATTTCTTCAATGATCCATTGGTTGTGTGGTAGCATATTGTTTAGCCTCCACATATTTGTGGTTTTTGCAGTTTTTTTTTTTTCTTGAAGTTGATTTCTAGTCTCATGGGGTTTTGGTTGAAAAAGATATTTGATGTGATTTCAATTTTCTTAAATTTGAAATTTAGAAAGACTTGTTTTTTGGCCTAGCCGTGATCTATCCTGGAGAATATTCCATTTGCACTTGAAAAGAATATGTATTTTGCTGCTTCAGGGTGCAATATTCTATATATATGATGTCCATCTGGCCTAATATGTCATTTAAGGACAGTGTTTCCTTATTGATTTTCTGTCCGCATGATCTGTCCATTGATGTAAATGGGGCGTTAAAATCCTCTACTTTTACTGTATTAATGTTAATTTCTCCCTTTATGTCTGTTAATATTTGCTTTATGTATTTATGTGGTCACATAGCAACAACAGAGTTTGGTTGCATTTATATTTACAGTCATTATATCTTCTTGCATCAACCCCTTGATAGGCAATGTCCTTATTTGAATCTTGTGACAGTCTTCTTTTTAAAATCTATTTTATCTAAGCATTGCTACCGTGGCTTTCTCTTTATTTTCATTTTCATGGAATTCTTTTTTCTATCCTTTCATTTTCAGTTGGTGTGTATCTTTAAATCTAAAGTGAGTCTCTTCTAGGCTGCATATATACGGTTCTTGTTTTTGTATCTATACAGCCACTCTATGTCTTTTGACTAAAGAATTTAGTCAATTTACACTTAAAGTAATTATTGATATGTATGTACTTATTGCCATTTAGATAATTGTTTTTGTATTTTTTCCCCCTTTTCTCCTTCTTTTGTTCTCTCCCCTTGTGATTTGATTCATATCTTTAGTGCTATGTTTGGATTTCTTTCTCTTTTCTGTGTGTATTTTATAGATTTGGGGATTTTGGGGTTACCATGTGGCTTGTATATAACAATATTTTTATGAATAATTATTTTAAGTTGCTTATCTCTTAATTTCAAATGCATTCTAACAAACCTATAGTTTTTACTTTTTCCACCTTATTATTACTGTTTTTGGCATCAAATTTTACATCTATTTATTTTGTGCACCTCTTAACTGCTTATTATGACTATAGATGATTCTACTATTTTTGTATTTTAGCCTTTCTACTAGTTTTGTACCTGGTTGATAAACTATCTTTACTGCATATTTGTCTTTACCAATGAACTTTTTCTTTTAGTAATTTTCATGTTTCTAGTAGTGGCCTCTTCTTTTTCACTTAGAGAAGTACCTTGAACATTTCTTATAAAGTTAGTTTGGTCATGCTGAACTCAGCTTTTACTTATCTGTAAAACTTTTGATCTTTCCATCAAATCTGAATGAAAGCCTTGCTGGCTGGACAGTGTTCTTAGTTGTAGGTTCTTTCCCCTTCACCACTTTAATTATATTGTACCACTCACTTCTGGCCTGCAGACTTTCTGCTTAAATATCAGCTAATACCCATATGTGCATTTCCTCATATGTAATTTTTTGCTTTCCCCTTGCTGTTTTTATTATTCTCTCTACATCTTTAATTTTTGCCATTTTAATATTACAGTATATCTTAGTCTGGTCCTCTTTGTTGATCCTGTTTGGGACCTTTTCTACTTCCTGGACTTAAATGTCTGTTTCCTTTCCCAGGTTAGATAAGTTTTCACCAAAATGTCTTTAGATATTCTCTGCCCTCTTCTCTCTCTCCTATGCTTCTGGAACCCCTATAATGTGAATGTTAGTACGTTTGATGTTGTCCCAGAGGTCTCTTGAATTGTCCTCATTTCTTTTTTTTTTTTTCTCTTCAGCTTCAGTGATTTCCACTACTGTGTTTTCCAGCTTGCTGATCCATTCTTCTGTATTATTTAGTCTCTTGTTGATTCGTTTAGTGTATTTTTCATTTCCGTTATTGTATTTCTTATTTCTGATTGATTTCTTTATATTTCCTAATTCTTTGTTTAAAACTTCTAACTTCCCTCTCCGTTCATGCATTTTTCTCCTGAGTTTTGTGGTCATCTTTATGATCATCATCTTGAGTTCTTTCTAGGGTAGATTTCTTATCTCCATTTCATGTAATTCTTCTTCTGAGGTTTTGCCATGTTCCTTCATTTGGAATATATTCTTCTACTGCCTCATTTTGCCCAATTTGCTGTTTTTATTTCTATGTATCCAGTATGTTGGTTATGTTTCCCAACCTTGGAGAAGTGGCCTATTATAGGAGACATCTGATGCTCTCAGCAGTGCATTCCCCTCTGGTTACCAGGCTGTATGCTCAACCCCTGCATAGGCTGCATGGGTCTTTCTGTTGTGATGGGCTCCTAATGCAGGTGGTCTGTTAGGTGTAGTTGGCACCCAGTCTGGTTGGTTTCCAGGCCTTGCCTTTTGTGGAGGCTGCTAGCCACTGGTTGGTGGGGCTGGGCCATGATGTGGCTGGCTGAAGAACCTTGTGGGGCTCTGAGGCTAGTGCTGGTTTACTGGTGACTAGAATTGGGGTCCAAGAGATCCCATGGCTGATAACTACCCACTGGTGGGTGAAGTTAGGTCCTGGGGCTAATGTTGGCCCACTGGCAGGAAAAGCCAGGTCCTAGGGCCTGGTTGCAGGGTTCAGGAGTCTCAGAGTTGGTGTAGGACAATTGATGAGTGGGACTGTTTCCTGACACAGATGGCTGAGGAGTTCAGCATGTCCTGAAGCTTTTTTGCCTGCTGCTGGGTAGGCTGAGTCCTGCCAAGTTTGACTAGGGGCAGCAATTCTCCTGTGGCTGGTGTCCACTGCTGGTTGGTGAGTCTGGTCCTGAGGCTAGAACAGGCTTACTGGTGGGTGGGGCCTGGGTCTGGGGGATTTTAGGGCTGATGCCTGCCCACTGGTGGATGCAGCTTGGTTCTGGGATCTCTGGCTGTAGTGCCATGGGGGTCCTGGCTGTAGTGCATGTGTGTAGGTGTATAGGGCCAGGTCCTTGGCCCTCTGGTGGGCAGGGATGTGTTCAGAGGTAGCTGTGGGATCAGGAGTTCTTACGATGGCCTGTCTGCTGGTGGGGTAGGGCTGGGTACTGGTGTGTTAGATTTTGTGTGTGCCCTTTCAGAGTATAGTCTATTTCCCACAACCCTCTGGGTAAGCCCTACTGGCCTTCAAAGGCAAGCATTCTGAAGGCTTTTCTTCCCAGTGCAGGATTCCTGGGCTAGGGAGCCCAATGTAGGGCTCAGAACCCTCTCTCCTAGGGGAGAATTTCTGAAGTTGTAATTATTCTCCTGATTGTGGGTCATCCACCTAGGGGTATAGGTCTTGACTATACTATAAACTCTGCCACTCCCACCCATCTCATTGTGGTTCCTTTTTTACATCTTTAGTTGTAGAAGAACTTTCCTTGTAAGTTCCAGTTCTTTTTTTTTTTAATAGAAGCTCTGTAAATAATTATAAGTTTGGTATGTCTGTTAGAGGAGGTAAGCTCAAGTTCTTTTTTTTTTTTTTTTTTTTTTAGGGTTGTATCTGCAGCATATGGAGGTTCCCAGGCTAGGGGTTGAATTGGAGCTGTAGCCACATCTGCAACCTATACCACAGCTTATGGAAACACCAGATCCTTAACCCACTGAGCAAGGCCAGGGATTGAACCTGTGTCTTCATGGATACTAGTCAGATTTATGACAGGAACTCCTCAAGTTCTTTCTACTCCACCATGTTTGGCAAAAGAACCCCTATAGTAGTTTTTATCTTGATCTAAATCCAGATAAGAGAAAGGGGGAATAACACAGTAGAAGGATACAGGTGAAACTTGTTACTAAAAGTCTGTAACTCATTTGTATATATGCTTATTTGTTTGAGTTGTACCAAAGGAGTGAGGATGCCAGGAAAAGTATGGTGTTGAAACTTTTCTAAATGCAATGGTGACATACTAAATGATATCTAGATCATTAGGATTCATCCTCTGTTTCTATGGTTTATATAGGAGAATCCTAGCCAGCCTCCCTTTTTGCACACATCCCCCTATATGCTGTGGCTGGATCTCCTCGGTGTGAAGGTGCATCACTGGGCAGTATGCCAGAGAAACATTAATGTTGGTTGTCTGAGTTAGCACAAACTGTTTGTGCTCGTGTTTGTCAAACACACAGATGATAAGAGAGAAAAAAAAATAATGATGTGATATGAACCAAATAAGAAAAGTTGTGTTTTCCTTCCTTGGTCATTTATGATTAATCACTTCAATATTTACATTTAGGGATTAAGGTAGAGGTACTTGTAGATATACTCTTCTGCAGCTTAGAAAAGTGAGTCTGTTTCTGCTAGGGAAAAAGTGATGAAACACAAAATTTTCCATAGAAAATTCTACAAATGATTCCTGATGTTTTTAAGTTATTGTTGAAACACAGTTATCTATTATAGTTATTCAACTAAAATGTCTTGAGAGATTTGTTCTAGAGCCTAAATACCACTACCATACTTTACTGTTAAAAACTGTGAGATTACTCACTGTTACTTCACTAGAGGTTTTCTAAGAGAAATAAAATTAGGAACTGTTTTGCATCAAATAGTACAGGGATATTGCAGTTGTGCTTGGTGCGTGTACTGAAATAAAAAATGTGAATTTATTATAATACAGCCACTACATGCCACTGAGAGCCTAGTTTCATTTTTAGTTTTGATTGCAAACATAAATCTTTGGAGGAGAGTTCGGGAAAACAAAAGTCATGATTTTTTTTTCAGTGCATGGTAGATCTTTGAAAACCATATAGTGTAGGTCATTCTTGAGGTAACTTAAGCAGTGCTATTATCACCAAAGGGTCAGAATGGATATACATATAGCATTCCCATAGAATTAGTGTTCTACATCACAGGTTACTATCTTAAATGCCAGTTTTCTCTACTAGTTCGTTCACTAGTAAGGGCCTAAACTATATCTAAGTACTTTTATTGCTTATTCCATACATTGCCCTTTCTACAGAATACTGTTTTTTTTAGGAATTGTAGCCCATAGTTAGTGGTATTTTCTGTTGTAGGCAATCACAAAAGGACTAGAGTGGTTTTCCAAAAGCTATGCCTATACACTTTACATAGTCATTTATAAATGAATTTTATAACATTTCCACTTACAAATTTATAGCAATTTCTTCATCTGAGAGAACTTTAAAAATTTTGGAAATGTTTAGAAGTGAATCATTTGCCACTTTTCAATTCCAATAAAATCAGCAGTTTACCTACCTCGTGATTTTTGCTGCCTCACTAGGAAAAAGGATTGAAATAGTAATATTATATCAATGTTTAGAGTTCAAGTATTTTGAAAATTTTACATTGGTATTTCTAAGACAAATGCTGTATTGCTCTAGAGACCAGCTTGCGAAAGAGCACATGTAGTTTTTTCATTTATTTGTACGAAATGATGTAACAGAATGTATTTTCTCTATAAATCTGTGAAATTGTAGAACTTCAGAGTAATATCTAGAATCATGAAATCTCCAAAAATTAAAATTGAAGGAGCTTTTCATATTATGAATTCAACTTCTTATTTCCACATGGGGACCCCAGTATTCAGAAAAGAAAACTCTCTCCCCTAAAATTTATCACATGATAAATTACTAAGGTAGAATCTTAATTTTCCCCAAAGAGCATGTTTAGCCCATTTTACATAGTCTTTTGGTCATCTTGTAATCAATAGTGAGCTTTTATTGCCGAACTCATAAACTCCTTTTACTAACAATAAATGCACACTATGGCTAATTTTATAAATATGTATGCATTATAACACAGCAACACTCATAATTTTAAAAAAAATTATAGCACTTTACACAAAGGTAAACATTTCAAAGCTCTCCTTTTGTACTACTCTCTGATGCCTATTGTGATATATATACAAGCAATTCAAACCTTTTCCCACTTGGAGTTGGAGACACAAGGTCTTCTTAAATTAAAATTCAAACAAAAGCTACTGGCAAAAATTACTACTATGTGATTAAGGTCTAAAGTATTATGATACATTAGAATTATTGTTAACTGTTGGGATTAGAAGAAATCGATATGTTGGGGAAAAGATCAGTTGGACCTATTTAAGAAATCAATGTTTAACTTAAAAGAAAATATGGAAGTTTAATAACAGGTTCTGGCTATAAATATAGCACTGGCTAAAATTGTTTTTCATTATTATTATATTAACCACATAATCATATTTTAAATTCATTGAATAAGAATCTGAAACTTCTTTTTTAGTAGTTAATTGTTATAATTAAAATGTAAAACTTTAAAATTATATCTGGTTTCAAAACTTTCAATTATAAAATATTCTTATATGTAAAAATAGTCACCAATTATAAAATATTCCTATTGATTCCATTTAAAAAGGCTAATTTTAGCAATAGCTACAGCCTAGAGTGGGAAAGAAAGCAAAATTGGTTAAAAGGAAAAAAGATCCAAAGTATTCTTACACAATTATGATTACATTAAATATGTATTAGTCTATTTGGTGACATATCAAAATAAAAGAGAACACATTTTGATATAATTCAAAAACAAGACATTTCAATTTTTCTTCCTGATTGCTGTGATGAAAATAAACATTATAACCAGCATGGAGAAGAAAAACTATTACTAATTGCAGCCTAGATTTTAAGTAAAATGAAGGTCATTAGCAATTTCCTGGAAGCCATTCAGATTGCTTACCAGGAAATGGTAGCTAGCAGGACATCTGTAATCCTCCTGTGTGGAATTAGTGAAAACATACTGGAGCTTTAATGATGTGTGTTAGAGTTAGGCTTATAGTGGAGCCTTTTTTTTTTTTATTAAAGTAGCTTGTATTCTTTGAATACAAATGTTTTTTATTGGTGTACAAACCCAGAATTAAAAATAGACCCCATCCATACATATATACATGAATTAATACGTACCTGTAGATTGGCATGTGACTCATAGTAGAATAAGAGATGACAGGATAGCAGCAGAATCTGGGAGTGAAATGTGTTTGGAAAAATTGAAAGAAATTTCTCTTGTAACTTGGAATGCTTATTTCACAACATTTTGGGTGATGAATTTAGTCCCATTTTTGTTTTTTATTTTTTTGTAAGATTTTTATTTTTTCTATTATAGTTGATTTACAATGTTCTGTCAATTTCTGCTATACAGCAAAGTAAATGAGTCACACACACACACACACATTCTTTTTTCAGATTATCCTCCATCATGTTCCATCACAAGTGACTAGATATAGTTCCCTGTGCTAGTCCCATTTTTAGTAGCATCTTCTTGTCTCAATAAAAAGATAAGCAAAGCTTAATGTTAAGTAAAAATACCTCACAGGACATAAACTTTTGTTTTCATTTTTTAGAAGTCTTATTAAAGTGTAATTTATTTATAATGCTCATTTCTGCTATACAACAAGGTGATGCAGTGATACATATACACATGTCCATTCTTTTTCATATCTTTTCCCATAGAGATTATGACAGAATATGGGGTAGAGTTCCCTGTGCTATACAGCAGATCCCTATTGGCCACTCATTCCGTATTCCACAGGGTGCATATGCCAGACCCAAACCCCTAAGCCATCTTTCCCCTTCACTTGTCCCTGTCCCCTTTGGTAACCTTTAGCTTGTTCGCAAAGTCTGCGAGTCAGTTTCTGTTTTGTAAATAATTTCATTTGTATCAAGATTCCACATATAAGTGATACCATTGTTTGTCTTTCTCTGTCTGACTTACTTCACTTAGTATGATAATCTCTAGGTCCATCCATGTTGCTGCAAATAGCCTTATTTCATTATTTTTTTATGGCTGAATAATATTCCATTGTGTATATGTACCACATCTCCTTTATCCATTCTTATGTCAGTGGACATTTAGGTTGCTTCCATGTCTTGGCTATTGCTGTTAGTGCTGCAGTGAACATTGGGGTACATTTATCTTTTCGAATTATGGTTTTCGGTAGATATATACCCAGGAATGGGATTGTTAGATCATATAGTAGTTCTATTTTTTGTTTTTTGCGGAACCTCCATACTGTTTTCCATAGTAGTTGTATCAATTTACATTCCCACCAACAGCATAGGAGGGGTCTCTTTTCTCCGCACCCTCTCCAGCATTTATTATTTGAAGACTTTTTGATGATGACTATTCTGACTGGTTTAAGTCGGTACCTCATCATAGTTTGATTTGGCATTTCTCTAATAATTAGTAATATTGAGCATCTTTTCACATTTTTTTTGCCATCTGTCTGCCTTCTTTAGAGAAATGTCTCTTTAGACCTTCTGCCCATGTTTTGATTGAGTTGTTTGTTTCTTTGATATAGAGCTGCTTGAGGTGTTGGTATATTTTGGAGATTAACCCTTGTTAGTTGCTTCATTTGCAAATAATTTCTCCCATTCTGTAAGCTGTCCTTTCATTTTGTTTACAGTTTCTTTTGCTGTGCAAATTTTTAAGTTTAATTAGGTCCACTTTGTTTATTTTTATTTTCATTACTCTAGAAGGCAGATCCAAAAAGATATTTATATGGTTTATGTCTGAGAGTGTTCTGCCTATGTTTTCCCCTAAAATTTTTATACTATCTGCTCTTATATATTTAGGTCTTTAATCCATTTTGAGTTTATTTTTGTCTATGGTATTAGAGAGTGTTTTAATTTCACTTTTTTACATGTAGCTGTCCAATTTTACCAGCACGGCTTGTCGAAAGGACATAAGCTTAAGTGTGACTTACTCTGCATTATGGTGGGAAATGGGGTCATTGATTTAGAGGCTTTTTTTTAGCATAACTTCTCCATATTACCCGAATTATTGTTTGGCTTAATAAGGATAACATCTCTGAAACTATTAAGAGTGATAGAGTAAAACTGAGAAGAGCATATTATGCTCCAATTTCTGTGAAAAATTATATATACACAGAAAATTGCTGGAAAAATATTTATAATTATTAAAAGAGGTTGACTATGAAGTGGGGAGTAAAGGGTATGGGACAGGGGCTGAATTTGAAATTTGTACTATATAGTTTGTACTGAAGATTTTTTTAACCGTGTGTAGGCATTTTTTTTTTCAATAAAAAGGACTAGTTAAAAAAAAGACTAAAAGTGAGTCTTGAATAAAAAATGAAAAGGATTAGTTTCATTATTTGTACAAAAGAAAATGGATGATACACTTACTTTCATTTCTGATTTTTTTGAGAGGCTTAGAGAAAATGTGTAGTGTTTGGAATGGCATAGATTAGGGAATCAATAAATGATATAGGTAGGAAACAACACTTGTCAACAATAGTAACATAGTCTAGTACTTGAAACAGTAAATATATATTGGTAGAATGACAAGCTGTAATTCTAAAACTTTTTGACCTCAGGACTCTTAAAATTATTGAGGACTCTAAAAATCTTTTGTTCAGAGAGTTTCCACTGTGGCTTAGTGGGTTATGAACCAAAAATGATATTCAGTTTATTGATAATTAGCTTACATTTTTCAAGGAGGGTAGGCTTAGTCATCTTCATTCCCATCTTACAAATCTTTTAGCTATCATATGCCTCCCAAGCCCTTATAGTATTATTAAATCACCCTATTTAAATACCATTCAAATTCCCCTTTCCAAAACTTTAAGAGATTTTTCCATACAATTTTGGTTCTGGCATTTTATTATAGTGATAGCTAAAACTTGGAGATCTTGTTATGAAAATGGGATTTTCACACATATCATTTCTGGACATACAGTTGCTGTGATTTATTTTTTTAGTGTAATGTGAAAGATAGATGAGATTTTAATAATATGAAGTTATTATTTTATAATGATTTTTAGTACATAAAGTAATATAAAAAGATTTAAATTTTTATGTATCATTCTTTTTAATTTGCTCTATTTTACTCTAGTCTTTTTTGTTTGAATAAATGCATAGAGCTTAAAAATACACATTTCTGATAATATTTATATATAGTTGATTCTTGAAAGAAAAAATTATGGATTAGTTTTTAATTTCAGTGCTGTTTATAGGCCCAAGAAGGCTCTGTGCCTAGCATCCTAGGGTGCCAATGTGTATCCTAATTATTTCTTTAGAGTCAGCTCTTCACCAAAGTCTCATGGAATGTGTTTGTCACAGAACCTTTCCACAGAAAAGAAAATCATGGACTTGGAGAATAGACCTGTGGTTGCCAAGGGGGAGGGAGTGGGAGGGATTGGGAACTTGGGGTTAATATATGCAAACTATTGCCTTTGGAATGGATTAGCAATGAGATCCTGCTGTGTAGCACTGGGGACTATGTCTGGTCACTTATAATGGAGCATGATAATATGAGAAAATAGAATGTGTACTTGTATGTGTAACTGGGTCACCATGCTGTACAGTAGAAAAAAATCATATTGGGGAAATAACAATAAAAAAAAAAAGAAAAACCAAAATAAATAGAAAATAAAATGGTAAAAATGAATTGGAAAAAAAAAAAAAAAGAAATGGCCCATAGTACTAGACCTACCATACACTTAAATATCTAGGTCATTTGTCTGAATTAAAAAAAAAAAAAAAATTGTAAGGCTAACCACTTAATAAAATGTGTGTATTCCATCCAAATGGTGTGTTTATATGAGACCCTTGAAATAGGCATAAATTGTACATTATTCTCTACATTTTTAAATGTATTTCTACCATTGGTAATTACCACTGAGTGCATATTTAATGCACTGAGGAAATTTGATGCAATTATTCTGTTTATTTCTGATTTCCCTTCAATCCAAATGTCTGCATTAAACTATTGAAAAAGAAAACTACAGAGAATTTAGGTCATTTAAAAAACACGTGCATTTTCTGAACTCTGCTTATAAACTTGTATTGCAGTAGCCAAAATAAAATAGAATGAACCCAATATTGTAAAGGATAGGGTTCAAAAGTTTATGTAATTTTGAATAAAATTGCCTTTTAAATATAATCTTAAAGAGCTGGGCCAGTTGCAGGGCTACTGGTCTCATAGAAGTCAGCAAGAGAAGTGTACAACTGAGCTCAAAATTTAGCTAGTTTAACTTCAGACAAATTATTTTTCCTCAAAACCCTTTTCAGTACTGAGGAGTTGATTGCACCTGGAAATGGATTGAATAGACAGAAGTTGGTAGCTCTTAGAGAGTCTGTACAAAATAGTAGAAACCACAGAGGAAAGGTCTGAGTCTGTCTCTTCCGTGAGTGCCTAGTATTTTTTAAAGCTCAGAGAATTTGGGTACTGAAAATCATCTCTGATACTGAAAGGGTCAGAAAATAGGAAGTGCAAGAGGGGTACAGCTTTTGTAGACCCACTTTATATTTTCTCCTTTGATCATAAGCCAGTAAGAAAAATACACATTTCTTACAGAAATGATTCAATAACATTAAAATGGTTTGGTCGAGAATAGACTAAGACAGGAGAACACAGGTATCAAATGAGAAGGAGGATCTCTATATCCATTTTTTTCAGTGGATCTCATCTAGTGTTCCCTTTCAAGTTAATATGCAATTATTTGTTATACATGTTTTAATAATATTCTTAAATATCTCTCTATGACTACTGAAGGGATGATATTTTAAATGAAACCTATTCCATAGTTTTAAAATGTTTCTTCATATAATAGTAATGAGAGACCTGTGTTCTTATGCTTAAAGCAAAGAGTTACATTCCTATTAACATTTGTTTAACTAGGCTTCCATCACAACAGGTGCACAATTATTTTTATGAGTAAAATATTATCAGCCTTCAAAATTAGCCAGGGCAAAATGCAAGTTGTCTGATTAAATAATCAGAGCTGATACTTAAAATACATTTGATTTCCCCTGGAATTTTAAAATGCAAAGTCCCAGTCTCTTATTCTGATGTGTTGAGGGAATTGCAATTGTTTGTAGTATATAGGTAGTAGATTGTATTGTAAATAATTTGATGTATTTCACATATTTCAGTTGACATTATGAGAATCTAGTAAAATATAGTAACAGTTTATTACTTCTAGTCTAACATTTTAATCTATCAATAAAGAAGTACTATGCTTCACATTAAATCAGTAAAAAAAAAAGTGACCCTTTTGCTATTCTAAGTTCACTGAAAAGGCACATTAGTTTACAAAGTTAAACTCCAGTGTATTCTTATTTGAATTTAATTTGCAGAGGGTAAAAAAGGTAAGAATATAAATATTCATAAATGTATAAATAGAAGGAATATATATCCATAAGATATATAAATCATATATATATGATTTTCACCAAAGTCACTGAGTATCTTTGTGAAAAATAAAGACTCCCAAATGGTTACAGTCACACAATCAAAGAAAAAACAAAAGCAAACAATACCTCCCCTCCCACACACACGCACTCTTCTGAACACAACAGGAAGCTTCTCTAGGAGGTACTTTCTAAACCATGGTTTAGAAGTGCTACAACAGTGCAGCTGTTAGAAACCAATTATAGCCAGGTAACTGTTTGTTTTCATATCTAAATCTGTTTGTCAATCAGGAGAATGCAGTGAATCAGGCAAGGGGATCTCATACAAACCACAGTATGGCAGAGCATCTGGAAAGGGTCCAAGCCACAAAAATTAGGGCAGGAGTATAGATGGAATCAAAACCATACATGTGCACATGGCTGCTGTCTTTGACCAACTTTTCAAACAGACTCAGAAGTAGAGACTATTGGAAAAAAATGTCAGTTTTCTATTGAGAGCAGTTTGATTTTAAGATTTCTTAGAAATGTGCGGTTATATATAGATGAGTGATTGTGACATCTTTTGAAGTGATGTGATGAAGACATCTTTTATAGATCTTTACAAATATAAGACATTTAAAAAACTGGCTCTTAATCATCATTTTCAAATGAAGATTTAAACTTACTTTTAAATTTCAAAATACATACACATGTATTTATGTATATATACCCCACCATATTATAAACAGGTAGGTTTTTACTACTTTGAAATTAAATCGATGACAGTTTACAGCTTATACAGCTATTTATGAGGACACTTAAGTTTCCTCTGGACCCAAGAATAACACTTTTACTCAAGTTAGTAAAACTTCTACTGCTTAAATATGCAGCTGTTTTGCTCTGGTTGCAAGATGTCAAGAGACAGTCAAGTATACAAAGAGTGCTTCACATAAATCATTATGGGTAGAAGTTTTTCCATACTGAAATGTGGGTAAACCTACTGAGAATCTGAAGTTTAAGTTGGTAACATCAAGGGAGTATAAATAGAAATTTATTAAAAAAGCTAAAGAAAATGAAATGGACAGACCATTCTGTGGTTTCGCTTAAACACAGGCTTTCACATCCATTGAGAGTCCTGGATTTCTTCTTAACTGCTTACTAAAAGGAGCTCTTTTATTTTTATTTTTATTTTTTCCAGCCATGGTTTAGTGCCAGTAGGCATTTACCCCTGAACGTGATGGCTCTAACCTTCACAGTTGACTATGTATTTCTCAGCCGTGGTTATCATGGTTTAGGGTTGCTCTCCCAGATGGATGCTGCAAAGCATCTTGCTGTAGTATTTTCTTCCTGTTCCAGGTTTCTTCCTGCATACTGTTTGGTTTTGGTGTTCTTGCTGTACCTGGACCATCTTAAATATTTACAAAAGCTCTCTGACGCAGAATCGGAATGAATGATCAAGAAACAAATGAGTAAGAAGTGATGAATGAGAAGAAATGAAATACTGGAGGAAATAGTCATGATTTTTTTTTTTGTCTAGAAAGAAGAGCTTGCTTAAGTTTGCAGAAAGAGCTCTTAGGACATTCTCTGTGTTGTATTTTATAAGGAAAATTAGAGGTAGAACTGATAGAAAAATTTCCTTTTTTACTCTCATAATGAACTGATTCTTATTGCCATTGACAATGAGAAGAGTTTTCTTACTAGAACATTAATCTCAGAACTTTAGAATTCATCTCATCCATCCCCCTGCTTTCAAGAAGGAATGCATTTGTAGAATGTCAATCTACAAATCTTTTTTGAGTGCTTATTATTTGCACATCATTTTGTTAGGCCATGTAGAGTTTACAGTATTTTGTATTTTTTACCACTCAGACATGAGAAATTCCTGTTTTTTAAAGATCTACAGAGAAGTGGAAGAGGAGGGTACTGACAAAAGCAAGAACTGACATTTACTGGACTGTGTGTCACAGTGCTTTTGTTTATATTATCTCACTTAAGCCTCCAACCAATGCCATGAGGTGGGCACCATTGCTTTCCTTTTACAAAGGAGGGAATAGAGGCTCAGGAAAGTAATGTAATTTTCCCAAGATACCACGAAAATAATGGCCAATCCAGAATTTGATTTGAGGAATATATGATGCTAAAGTTCATGATCTTTCTACCAAAACATGCTAATATCTATTCTGGTCATTATTGGAACACATTTCCTCATGCATTTCCCAAGACTCTTGTACTATCTCTGAGTTAAACAGAAAAACAAAGACAAAACCAGCCAAACAAACAACAAGGAGATGATCATTCTCCTTATAGAAAATATGTCATATTCTTAAGTGTGAAGTTTGCTTTTTTTTTAGATTTATGGGATCTTGTTCACTTCTTAATATCAAACGTAGATTTTCCCTTTTCTATTAATTTAAATTCTTCAAGTTTGAGTATCTTAATTATCCTTTAGTGTAAGTTTTCTGATTCACTATCACAGATTATTCCATATTATTTTGGCTTTCTAAGATAACCTGATCCCCAATTCAACAGTGAATCATTGTTGGTTATTAGATAGTTGATTGAGTGCCTGGATCCATGAGAGTAATTGTAGAATATAAACTTTGGAAACTGTGAGCACTGGCTAGACTACTAGATCCTTACATTTCTAGCATATATATATATATATATATATATATATATATATATATGTATATTTCTGTTTACTACAAAAACTTGCAAAACCATGAATAGAATTTTAATAATAAGTTATACTTTGGTTAATTAATAAAGCTATGAAAATAGTTGAGGGAAGATTGTCATCTCTCTATTACAGTGACCCCTTATTACTATGCCTATACTCCATATCTCACACTAGAATCCATTAATTATTTTATTGTCTCCAGGTCTTTCAATTCATACTATAATTTTCTGATTTCTCTGAAGATATTTTGGACATAGCTTTCTTTTCTTTTGAGCAAGAGGAAAATAAAGTAGCTGGTGCTCATGAAATGACAAATGTTTTGAATTTGGTGGTGTACAGAGGACACTATTATTTTGAGGATTAAGTCACCAAATTATCTTAAACATTTTCCATTTCAAAATTTTCCATTTCTTAAAGCCGAGAGAAATCAGACCAAAGAGTATACTTAAAATCATAGGTTAGACAGATACCTTAGGTCTGGTGAAAGTTATGAATGGGGATGTGAATACTAAATCTCCTTGTGGGTGTGGGATGGAGTGTGTGTGGTCAGTCAACACTGGAAGCATAGAAGTGGAGGATAATGATTACTGAAGTAGCTGAGTCACCATAAATAATTAAGCAGAGATGCCCAAGAACCTAAGTTAGCAGCATAAAGCACATAAAGGCAGGTATCCAAGCACGTATAGGTTAGAAAACCAGGGTCAAGTGTACGCTCTGCTAAAAATGAGAGTCAGGAGATGATACATAGCACGCTTAGGTAGTAGATACCCAGTGACTCAGCACTGATAGGAGAGAAATAAGTTAGCACGGATGGTGCTGAGAGGACAATGTTATGACCTCTGATCCTAGAGCAGAGACTGTCCAGATCTGACTATCTGCTTAGTGAAGTTTGAGACCATTGTTTATGGCTAGATAAAAGAAAAAATTTTCTAGTTCATACTAAAATTGTGCTGCCCGGTACAAAAGTTACTTATCATGGATTAGCAATGAGATCCTGCTGTGTAGCACTGGAAACTATGTCTGTTCACTTATAATGGAGCATGATAATGTGAGAAAAAAGAATGTATATATGTATGTGTAACTGGGTCACCATGCTGTACAGTAGAAAATTGACAGAACACTGTAAACCAGCTATAATGGAAAAAAATAAAAATCATTAAAAATTTTTTTAAAAAGTTACTTGTCAGATATGGCTACTAAATAATTTAAATCAGTTAAAATTAACTAAAATTAAATTCAGTTCCTCAGTACCTTAAAGAAGACAAGAAATATTATTATGTTAAATTTAGTGAGGTTTCTGAAAACAGGATTTTGATGGAATAATTCTGTTATATGAAGTTAGTTTTGAAATTGGTATTCGTAATTTTCTTTTCACTGATTTTTGTATACTGTAACAATAAATACAGATTTTTTTTTCCACTGAGGAAGACCTATTAAAATTCTGTTGGAATGGATCATATCATATACAAAGCTGCTGAAATTATATTAAAATTATTTTTCTCACATGCATACTCTGTGTTTGTTCAAGCATATCAGCTTTTGTGACTTACTTGAAATTTTCTTATCTCCACTGATAGCTGATGGGAAAGTAGATCCTTCTCTCTTTTTTTCATAAAACTGTCAGTAAGGCAGCTTCCTGTTTTGAGTGCTATTTTTCATTGTGTTTAATATACATGTTTTAATGTATGCATATTTAGTGAGTTTAGCACAGATTTTGTGTGTTTAACTATGTGTCAGAGAGAGAAGAAACAAACATAGGAAAAGACAGAGAGAGAGAGAGGGAGATTAAACATATTAAGGAAAATGAAGTGAGTAAAATATTAGTTTTTTTTTCTCTTCAAAATAAATTAAACTCTCAGAGAGAGTGAACTCTTTGCATTTATGTTGGTATCTAGCATTTTTCTCTAATATTCTAAACCCAAGCCCCTGAGAAGCACCACCAGCAAATTTTGTGGCTTAGAGAAAAATCCAAATACCTTTGTTCAGAGGTACTGCTTTTTGATTTTGGTGTAAAAGTTCTTGAATAGACCTAACCACCGATATGAAACCAAAACATATATGGTAGACATAGCTTGTTGTAATCCACACTGGCTCAAAATCAAATAGGCAGTTCATAGAAGAGGATGCCTGATTAACAGGGAAACACAAATTAAAGCAACAATAAGATACCATTTCACATCCATCACATGGATAAAAATTAGTTGTGAAAAACTAGAATTCTCATAAAATACTTGTTGGGTTGTAAGTTTATATAGCTACTCTGAGAACAGTTTAGCTATATCTAGCAAAATTGAAGATTTACATACTCTATGTACCAGCAATCCAACTTTTATATTTCTATCTCGATATCCTAAAGAAACTCTTGAACATGTATAAGAATGTTCACTGTAGCATTGTTTATAATAGCAATCAACATAAAGAAGTAGTCAAAATAAACGAGGGCTATGTATATATCGCATGTATGAATTTAAAAACATAATATTCAATGAAAAAAGACAAAACTATATATCTAGTATATGATATAATTTATACAACCGAAAACATGTAAAACAATACCATAGATATTTTCTAGAAGCTCATATGTAGTAATAATATAAAAACAGGTATTAAATTGATAAACACTAAATTTAGTATAATAAATATTAAAAAAATAAAGGCAGGATCTGCCTCAGGGACACAGGAAATAGATAAATGTGATTTGTTATACTCCAATATTAGAGGCACTAGCTTTTCTCAGAGTATCCATGGTGCTTGCTCTTTGCTTTACCAACAGAAGCTTTAAAGTTTCTTAAGTATCTTTTTTTATTTTATTTTGTTTTGTTTTACTTGTCTTTTTTTTTTTTTTTTTTTAGGGCCGCACCTGCAGCATATGGAGGTTCTTGGTCTAGGGATCAAACCTGCGTCCTCATAGATGCCAGTCAGATTCGTTTCCACTGAGCCACGATGGGAGCTCCTCTTTTGTTTAACATGTGACTCCTGGCCTCTTCTGGACTTCTTCTCATCAGATGAGGGAGGATATCTGAGTCGTCAATGAATTGGAAGAAGTTCTTTTTACAAAAACAAAACTTGGAGTTCCGGTCACGGCGCAGCAGAAGCGAATCCAACTAGGAACCATGAGGTTGCAGGTTCGATCCCTGGCCTTGCTTAGTGGGTTAAGGATCCGGCATTGCTGTGAGCTGTGGTATAGGTCACAGACGCAGCTTGGATCCCGTGTTGCTGTGGCTCTGGTGTAGGTCAGCAGCTACAGCTCTGATTAGACCCCTAGCCTGGGAACCTACATATGCCGCGAGTGCAGCCCTAAACAGCAAAAAACAAACAAACAAAAAAAAACAACAAAAAAAACTTCTCATTTATGTGGCACCTTTAGATAGCACCTGGGGGACACCCTGCAAATCTCAACTCTATTTTCATTCACTTCTATTTTTATCATTTCCACTCATCTGTCAAACATTTTTTGAGCAGCTTTTATATGGGAGATATTGGGAATACAACGATGACTAAGAAATGGTCTCTACTCATAAGGAGCTCACAGTCTATAATAGATACGTAGATAATTATAACATAAATATTTTTAGCTCATGCTTTAGAGAATGCTAAAGAGGAACTGATTAAAATATTACTTTTTTTCACGTCAAAGCAAATAACAGGATTATCTCTCAAGAAAGGAATCATGTGCAATTATAGAACAGTGTCATATTTTCTCTGGTATCTCAAATTCATGACAACTAAGGTTAATTTTTATTTACTTCTTTGGCCATGCCTATGGCATGTGGAAGCTCCTCAGCCAGGGATAGATTCCGTGCCACAGTGACAATGCCAGATCCTTAACCTGCTGAACTACAAAGGAATTGCTAGGGTTAATGTTTATACTTCCAGCCAGAGCTTTTTTTTGAGCTCCCAATTTGTATAGCCAATTGTCTACTGTACATTTCTTCTTGGACACTTTTAACATATCTGAATGGAACTCCTGATTTTATTCCCCAGATCTACTGCACTTAAATTTTCTCCCATCTCAGTAAATGGCAACTCTATCCTTCCAGATACTCAGGTTGCAAACTTTGAAATCAACCTGATTCCTCACTGTAGTACCTATTTTCCATTTGTCCCTTTCTCTGCCTTCTAAACGTGCCATGTGCTCTAAGAGCCCAACTCTAATGGACCTTGTAAGTGAGTTCTCTTCCTCTTTGACTTCCAGTTGGGTTTGACCAATAAGAAGCACTGGTGAGAGTGATATAATAAATATACAGAGACCAGATGTATCTTTATGATACTAAAACATCACCTCTCCCCTTTGCTATTTTTGCTCTTGGTATGTTTACCTATTGATGTTCCTCACACAGGCACCCACCTTAGGACTTTTGCATTTGTTGTTTATTTTTCTTGCGGTGCTCTGCTCCTAAACTCATTCTCTGAGCTCCTTCAAATTCTGGCTTAATTATCCACCCTCCACTTCTTCCTAAATTCCCTAGCATTAATCAACCACTGATATAGTTTATTTCTTTATAGATTCACCTGTTCTAGACATTTCATATAAATGGAATTATCTGTGTTTTATTTTGACTGACTCCTTTCATTTAGCGCAATGTTTTTTCAAGGTTTATCCATGCTGCAGCATGCATCAGTAGTCCATTCCTCTTTATTGCTGAATAATATTTATTAATGACCTTTATAGATGCAGGCATGATTGAAAGATTTTTTTTATAAAACATTAAAATTGCAGAGTCTATAGTCAAGGAATACTTCTAGGATTATAACCCATTACTAGAAGTGTCCTTATAGATTATCTAGTCCACCCTCATTTTACACATGGGGAAATGGAGGCTCAGAGAGCTATTTGTACAAGTGGCAAGACTGAAACTAGAAACCATATCTCCTGGATTTATATTCCAGTCATTTTTCACTATACAACTTCATAGATAGTAAAAAAATTTTATATACTCTAATAACTCTTAGTAAACACCTTGCAAATTATAAGTTGGACATCATACTATTTCTGAATCTTATATTTTTCTATTTAATTCTCTGTATACTAATAAACAACAAACCTTTACTAAATACTATACATTTATGTGTTTTATCTGGATTCAGCTTGTGTGTTCTGTATTTATGACTTTCTGCATTTCTGTTCTTAAACTCCCAAAATGCCACTGATTTTTTAATCACTTGTTATTGTTGTTATGACCCTTCTTTCTTACGGAACTTAGATTAGTGTTTTTATATGGCTCTTGCTGTTATTTAAAGGAAATTAGGACCCGTAGAACCCCTCAGGCACTTGAGTTTTCAAATACATGCCCCAATGAAGTGCAAAGATTCTCGTGGCCCATAATACTCTACTTTTTATATTTGATCAATGATGGGCACTGAAGTCTTTTAAAGCCCATATGTAACTTTTCCCTGTAAAACATCCTGACTTGCTATTTATGAAAAAAGCATCATTTAAACCATGATTAATCTCACCAAAAGAGCACATATGAAAAACTCATATGATGAAGTTCCAGAGTGAAAGTCTTGGTATCATTGGACAAGATGTGTTTCTTAAAACATTTTCCTATCGATTGCTTCTGTCATTTGACCAGCATTTCATTGTTAGATTACATGATAGACTTGAGGAATTGAAAATATGCTAAAATAAGTAAAGAAATCAATGTTGCTTCTTAAGTGGATTGAAAAAAAATAATTACCGAAATCAACTATCTTCTGAAAGAGATTTAAGGTGGATTACAGTCATCCTTCAATATCCATGGGGGATTGGTTCCAGGACCACCCTGCCTTCCAAACTGCAGATGCTCAAGTTCCTTATACAAACTAGATAATATTTGCACATAACCTCTGCATATCCTCCTGTGTACTTTAAATCATTTCTAGATTACTTACAATACCCAATACAATATAAATATTTGTAAATACAATGTAGATGCTAGTGGGGCAAATTCAAGTTTTGCTTTCTGGAACTTTCTGGGATTTTTTTCCTGAATATTTTCTATCCTTGGTTGATTGAATCAAAGGATGTAGAACCTGCAGATACTGCATGTCACTTGATTTTTAAAGAGGCAGAATATTATAGTGGAAGGAGTTCTGAACTGAGGATCAGGATCTCTAAATTCTAGTCCTAACTCTGTCACTATATAATGAACTGTAGGATAACAGATAGGTTCACTTTCTCCTTCTGGCTTTCAGCTTCCTGACTTGTAAAACTTGGGAATTTCATGATTTATTTGATTCTTTACAACAATGATTTTCTGTCTATGATTGTTTACATGAATATACTTTAAAAAGATGTTTCACTTTATTTTTAATAAAAAATAAATTAAAATTTAAAAAGTTAACTTCAGATAGAGATTAATTGTGGTTGAACCAGTGTTGAAAAATAATTGGCAACAAATAAGCTGGGTTGATTAGGGAAAATGTAAGGTTTTTTTTTTTTTTTTCCTTTCATAATGCTTTCCTTTTCCCTTTAAAAAGCTGATATACAGTAAGCTTTGCAACAACAGTTTTTTTTTTTTAATGTTCAAATTTGGAAATGCATTTGGAGCTATATCTACACACACAGACCAGATGCATACACACACCCTCTCTCTTCATCCAGTTCTCCAGTGTATGGGGTTAATCTGGGCTTCAGACAGGGAAAAATAAGCACCTTGTTACTTTGATGCTGATGAGAGCTGTGAAACTTGGAGATAAGAGAATACATTCTCAGAATATCAGTCCAGAAGGATCGCTACTTTAAAGTGGGAAGGGAAATAGATTTTAAGTTAGGGTTTAAGTTCTGGCTGTGTGATTTTAGGTAAATCTTGTGTCTTCTTTGTGTCCTTTCATTATTTGTTAATTGGTGGCTAATAACAGCTACCTATACAAGATTGTTTTAAGTTTCAAAAAACCAAATGTATGTGAAAACTTTTCCTAGTGCTTTTTGGGTTGTTTTGATTATTGTTGTATCTGGCTTATTTTCATGCACAGAGTAGCTGAAACAATGTTATCACTCAGGTATACTCACTTTATACAAACTAAATGTTTAATAAGCTTATAAACACATTTTGACATTAATTTTTAGGCTAACTAAAACCATTTTTGTGCTAGATTTTTATCACTTTACTAGCTCAAGTAGAAAGAAGGTTAAAATGAGTAGCCTATTAGGGAGTAATTACTATATATTTTTATTTTGGTCGAAGTTCTATGTGGTTTTTAATTTGTAATGATAATCAAATGAACAATGGTAATGATAACATCATCTCATTCTTGTTGATGATCTCTGCCTTATATTTCTTGGATTGCCAGAGAAAACTCTTCTTGGCTTCTTACAATAATATCTGTTATACAATAACAATAATAATCTGCTGTTACAGATTACAATGATAATCTGCTGTTGATTATTCAGTTCATTTGAACGAATGGAGGGAACAAAAGGTAACATAGTTAACTCTTGATTAACCTGTGTTCTCAGTTGCACAGTTAATTCCAAACAGCAGCTACTTCAGATGTTTATATTTAGCTCATGAATGGATTTAAGTGTTTACTGTGTTTGAATACAACATGACTGATAATCTGAGAACTCACTTGTCTTTGGTTTGTCGCAATGAGAATTAAAACTTGAAAGTGTTTTGCCTGATCCAGAGTATATTTTATTACCTAAAATACATTGACCCCAAACTCTAAGTTTTGAATCTTTTTTTTTTTTTTTGTCTTTTTAGGACTGCTCCCATGGCATATGGAGGTTCCCAGGCTAGGAGTCTAATCGGAGTTGTAGCTGTCAGCCACAGCCACAGCCACAGCAATGCAGGATCCGAGCTGCATCTGCGACCTACACCACAGCTCATGGCAATGCAGGATCCTTAACCCACTGAGTGAGCGTGGGATCGAACCTGCAACCTCATGGTTCCTAGTCAGATTTGTTTCCGCTGTGCCAAGACGGGAACTGTGTGAATCTTCTTGAGAGTCTTTTTTGTTTTCTTCATTTCCTTGCCACACAGAAGATTGATATATGCTTGAGTCACTTTCGCTCCTTTCTTCTTTTCTTTTCTTTTTTTTTTGCTCTGAATTGGCTAAATTCATTCTTTGCTTAAATAAAAATGTTGGAAAACTAGATTTTTATGCAAGTATTGGCAATTATTTTTTAAATGAATTTGGCTCCAAATTCACACATTTAGTCATATTAGATTGTAGTGATGATTTAATTACTTGCTTTTGGATCTGTGCAGTCCTGAACATTTTAAATTAATGCTCCCTTTAGTATTTCAGACTTTTTCCTTTTTTTCTTTAAAAAAATATATTTCTACTGCCTCTGATGTAGCTTTTGTTTCTATGAACTAACACTGTTGCAACATAACCCAAGTACACCTATAAAGCAGTACCTGAAAAGCTCCAGGAATGATAGAACCTTTTTTCTCAAATCACATTTAATAGACTTTCTTGTATCTGGTGTTCACTTGCTTTCACGGTGCCTTTTAATCGTCACTTGGTTTAGATTATTCAGTTTTTATATTATAGGTTGGTCTTTCATAATTAACTATTTTATTAAATACATTTATTTACAGAATTTAAGTAGGAATTGTATTTCATTTAGAACCTTCAGTTCCCCTCCCCTCTTTTTAAAAGCTATGTTTGGTAATGCCTGATTTGAACTGCCTGTGTATAAGCTTGAAAATATAATTTAGGACTCAAATTAAGCTCAGTTCTGGAGATATAGGTTGTTTCTTTTTAACCTGGGAATTAATTTAATTTGGGAATTATTTATTTTTCTATAACAGTAAGAAATTGGATAAATGATGTTGCTTAGATTTCTTAGAAACTTAACTATAAACTCTCTGGAAGAACTGTAAGCATGTAGATTTTCTAATACTGTCTTGTAGAACTGAGGGAAATACTCTTCCTATAGAATTTATTCAAAGGTTATTGATTTTAGGGCTTTTGTTGAATTGTAAGACTTGTCTAGATTTCCAAAAACCTAGTTGAATTTTATATTTAAAATGGGAAGTTTTTGTTTTATTATTTTTGTGCTGGACAGTTCTTTCCATTACAATAATTGTCATTACTTCTTCATTATGTATATAACCCAAGGTCTTAGAATATTCCAAAGCAAATATTAGTTTTTCATTGATTTATGTGTTTTTATTTTCATCATATGAAAGACAAGCCTGCACTAAATATCAAAATTAAAATGTGTAATGATATATTGTTGTAAGATTTAGATATTTTGACATTCTCATTTTTTTACATGGGCATTTTTGTGTTGTTCAGTTAATTATCATGTAAAATTATAAATTAGTCTCTTCTAAAGTGGGAGAAATTAGTATGATCTTAATATCCCCTTAATTGGGAATTGTATTTAATGGAAAATGGATTGGTTATTTCTATAAATGTTAAATTAAAAAGTTCTCTTCAGAATATTTGGCAACTAAGGAGCATTTGTACAAGCTTCCTGAAACCAAGATCACATTGTTAGGTTTACTCTAGATAATGGGTCTACTATTTATATGTGCTTATTAAGAGTTTTTACATGTTTTCAGTAGTGATGAATTGAGCCTAATTATTCTATAGAATTGTGTCATTCATATTTCAGGCTTACCAACAACATAAAATTCGTATGATGGAATTTTATAAAGTTTACTTATCAGTTATAGGTTTTTTTTTAATGTAATATTATCTAGTGAGAAACTGACATTAAGTGAGAATAAGTTATGACTAGGGCGTGCATATGTTCTACTTTGCCTGGGATTGTCCTGGTTTACATCGGTGTTCTTGGTGTTCTAATAGTTGCCGCCTTTCATTTAGAAAATGTCCTAATTTAGATATATTCTCATAATAGAATTCGTTTTGACAAGTATTTATCTGAAGACCTACTATGTGTCTGGATTTGTTCTAGGTGCTGGGTATATTACTAATAGTAAACAATTTAAAATTCAAGTGACATAAAGTAACTTAGAATTTATCTGTTATTGTCAAAAAGGTGATCAGGTAAATTATCTTTGTCATAGAATATAACAAAATAAAATATGTCATTGGTGCATGGTCATTAAATACTGCTAGAATCACAGCATATTAAATATATAGACAAAAAGGAACCTATCAACATTTTTTAAAGAGATTAAGAGAGATGCTATAGATTTGTCAATGAGATGCTAAGAATGCATTGTTTTTATAAAGTTAATGAACACTTTTTTCAACTTTGTTTTTAAACTTGCGGGTGTAAAAGAAACAGGCTGCAAATACCCTTTTAACTTAGTTAATTTTTTTTTTTTGATAAGTAGAGCAGAAATTTGAAGTGAGATTGCTTAGGGTTTGTAAAAGCTTATTCAATACACCTATTATTTTCTTAAATTATAGAAAGTGAAACAGGTGAACAAAATCTTACTGGCTTGTGAAGGTATACAAAATGGACAGTGAAGGAGTTCCTGTCGTGGTGCAGCGGAAACAAATCCGACTAGGAACTATGAGGTTATGGGTTTGATCCCTGGCGTAGCTCAGTGGGTTAAGGATCTGGCATTGCTGTGAGCTGTGGTGCAGGTCCCACACGCAGCTTGGGTCTGGCATTGCTATGGCTGTGGTGTAAGCTGGCAGCAACAGCTCTGATTAGATCCCTAGCCTGGGAACCTTCATATGCTATGGGTGTGGCCCTAAAAAGACAAAAAGACACACACACACACAAGACAAAATTGACAGTGAGAAAGACGGGTAGGGGACATAGATTTTAAAATGTTCTAAAACAGTGCTCTAGATCAGTCTATGGTGAAACAGTTGGGTCATTATTCCAACTTTAGAAATTCAATTGAAGAATGGACTTTTTTTTACCAGAAGTATACTGTTAGAAGTTCCCTTGTGGCTCAGTGGGTTAAGGATCTGGCATTGTTACTGCTGTGGCTCAGATTCAATCCCTGGCCCCAGAACTTCTGTATGCTCTGGACCTATAAAGTATACTTTTTAAAATATCCTCCTCAAAAAGCCTTGGTGCCATAAGGGTAGGCAAATGAGTTGGCTAGTCAACTCTTTGGCAATTCTTTTTTTTTTTCATTGTCTGAAGCTCTGAAGCTCCAGTGAAGTACAGACAACCTCTGTCTGCACAACAAAGTGACTCAGCCACACATGCACACACATCCACTCTCTTCCAGACTTCCCCCTTAGCCCCCAACATAGACCATCACAGAACACTGGGTAGAGCTCCCTGTGCAACATAGCCGGTCCCTTTTGGCCAATCATTCCATATACTTTTGTGTGCATATGCCAAACCTCTGGTCTCTGCCTCCCCCTGCGCACCTTTCGCCTTTGATAACCGTAAGTTTTTCAAAGTCTGTGAGTCTATTTCTGTTCTGCAAATAAGTTCATTTGTATCATTTTTCTAGAGTCTACTTGTGAGTGATATGATGTTTTCTTTCATTACCTTCACTTAGTATGATAATCTCTAGGTCCATCCATGTTGCTGCAAATAGCATTATTTCATTCTTTTTTAAGGAGGAGTAGTATTCCATTGTGTGTATATATCCACTCTTCTGTCGATGCGCATTTAGGTTGCTTCCATGTCTTGGCTATTGTAAATAGTGCTAAAGGAAAAGTTCTTTGGGCAATTAAGGGTTAGAACCTGTTCCCTGATTATACTGTCTTGACGTATAATTCAATTTTACTGAAAGAAGGTTATATTAGAAGAGTTACTCCAATGATATAAATTCCTATGAAATATTTCCTGTAGAATTGCTCAGACCATGTATATAGTCCTTTAGTTGATTCTGCCTTCAAAATCCTGGTTCGTGTTCATAGAACTGTTTGAAATTTTTTAATACAATTAAAATTGAATTTCTAGGTGTGACATTTTTTGAGTAGGATATTTTCAAACCTGTTTATATTGAGTCAGTCCGCTTAGCCATTAGACTTCATTTACTATTCACAAGATCTTAATGTTCAATTGTAATTGTTCTAAATGTAAATTATTTTACCTTTTACTACCACTGTATCCACAAATAAGGTGGATAACTTTAAAAAAAAGTTAACTTTTTTAACTTTAAAAATGTAGGACCTCATGAAGCCTGTGTATGAAGTCATTGTCTTAAACTAGTGTGTTTTTTTTGTTTGTTTGTTTGTTCTAAGAAACATTTGTGGTTTACTGGAAAGAGTCTGGGTTTGGAGATCAGACCATCTGGCTTAGAATCATGGCTCTATTGATTATACTCTATGTTATCTTGGACATATTTTTAACCTTCTTCAGCCACATTTTCCCAATTTTGTTGAACCAGATAAAGTGCTAAGTACTAACTCTAGCACACAGAAAGTATTTGGACCATCGCATGTGCTTCAAAAAAAAAAAAAAAGTTTATTGAATCTGAATCTACATTTCTTTAATTGTTCAGATTTTATTATTTATCTTTTGGTTGGATTTTATTTTCAGCTGCTTACACAGCAGTGGGGATAGCCATTAAATTCAGTTAGTTAGAATGGTTACCAAACTGAAAGCAACTCAGACATGGATCAAATACTGCTGAAGTTCAGAGCAATTCCATCTGGTTTGCTAATTGCTCTGGCTGCCTATCTCCAACTATTCTGGGAATTCCTGATTTAGAGTTGGTTATTAGGTTCATTTTAACTTTACTGAGCACAAAATAAGTGGTAGGCACTGTAGTTATGTCTGTGCTTTGTTACAGAGAAGCATGTGACATAGGCACTGCCCTTAAGGAGCTAACAGTCAATAGGAAGCACCCATTGTGCTCTATCTTTTGCTCTTCCTCCCCACCAGTTTTCCCTGTAGAATTATGAGTAGCATTAAGATTCTTATCTAATTTGCAGCAGAACCTTTAAAACTAAGTGGGGAGCCAAGAGAGTCCAGAGGGGAGGAGGTCCTTGAGATCTATGTGTTTGCAGAGCCTGCTGCCGCTGCAGTTTTCCTGGGACCACTGATGTTGTAATCATTTTTTACAAGAAAAGATCTTTTTAAGTATCAGCTTTAGATGCAGCTATTACAGTTATCTTTCGTTTGCCTTCTCAGATGTTTGCCTCTTCACATGGTGTCCAGCACTCCTAAGGTTATTTTTCAGTACTACCACATTGATTGTGGCGTTCTATTTCCTATGAGGTTCAAATATTAATAAAATTTCCCTTAATATTAATAATATTTGATCCCTTCCTGCCTCCAGATCACCTATCCAGCTTGTGCTTTCAAGTTAAAAAATTAAAGTCTTTACTTTTATTCATTTGACAGTTGTAAAACTATAAACATTTAAAACTTATGTTAGAAAGTGATTTTTATAAACTTTTAAAAACTTCATTTGTAACTTGTAAATTATTGAATAAAATGATTCTAATTCTTAAAACTTAAATCATGCTTTTCTATGAATTTGTAAGGGCATGTCCCAATATGAGAATAGTACATCCTAATTGTGACTAAATTAGGCCAAACATATATCAACTTTTGATTTAATTTTTAAAAGGCTTGGAAATGGTTTTTAGTTATTTTGTTCATATTCTACTCTAGCATTTTCCAAATCATCATGTGATAGGAGACTCTTACTCATTTCTAGACCCGTGCTTTAATGGTCTTTCTTTCTTTGACATTTCTAAGTATTTATGCCTTGAATATTGTCAATTTTACATGGGAAACATTAGATAACCTTCAAAAAGCCTTTGTGAACATAATGTGTTTTCATAATACAATGATGATAGCACCTATTGTACCCAGAAATCATTGTTAAAGTTGAAAATGAAAAGAACATGCTATTTATCCAGCTGTATTCAACTATGAAAGAACAAAGAAACAGCAATTTTAGAATCAATATAAAATTTCCATTTCCATTTTCCCTCTACAGACTCATAATCTGAGTTTGTGATGGGTGGACTCTGTATTACTGGCCTGTCATCTGCTCAGGTACTCAGTACTGTAATTTGGGAAACTGAACTATCTATTATTATGTAAAATCACAAATACAATCTCTCTTAGTTTAGTTTTGTTTTAATTGAAAATTTTTAGCACACCGTCCCATCAAAGTCTTATTAGTGCTAACAGCATCAAGCTCACTTTCATGTCCTGATATCTGCAAATAATACAGGGATAAAAAGGTAGTCTGTACTGGGCTATGAAGATTGCTGATCAAGTAATTGATGTCAGGGATGCATTTCATGATATCGGACCTGGAACAGGGAATTTGTAGAGGAGCCAAAAAGGATACTAAAATCCAGAGGACCAATCAAATTAGCCTATTGAAAAAAGTCACAGTTCTATGATTTGAGACTCCAGGTCCACATACTAGATGTGGTGGAGTTACACATAGAAATCCAGGTGCAGGGAGTTGGGGATTGGGGCAGGTCTTAGCACCAGGAGATTAAAATTTGGAGTGAATAAAATCAGAGAGAGAGAAAGAGAGTGGGTATGAGAGTGAGAGATTAAATTAGTAATGAAAGATGACTGTAAATAATGGTATATATTTGTGACTTAGACTGGAAAGTCCATAGGGCTTTGTGTTAGTGGATTGTACTATCTTAAAGAGAAAAAGCTATCATGGATACTTTCCTAGGTGAGTTTTCATTTTAGTAAGGACCTCAGGAAACATTGTATTTAAAACAAAACAAACACTCTAGGAGTTCCCTGGTGGCTGTGCCACTGCTGTGTCTTGGGTGGCTGCTGTGGTGCAGGTTCAATCCCTGGCCCAGGAACTTTCGCATGCTGTAGGCATGGTCAAACAAAAAACCCCTCAAAAACAGATTATAAGGGGGAATTTCAGCTACTTTGCTGGTGAAGTAGTTTTGAGAAGGTGATCACTTAGGAGTCCCATTTTCCATTTGTCATAGTGGTTAAGAGGACAGAAACTGGCCAAACTGCCGGGCTTTGAATCTTAGATATGTGATTTAATAGCTTAGGACTTGGGCAAACTCCTTGACCTTTTTATGCCTTAGTTTCCTCATCTTTAAAATGCAGAAGACAATATGACCTACTGCGTAGAACTGTTAAGAGGGACAAATGAGTTGATATATATCAATTCTTCCTAGCATAAAGCAATTGCTATGTAAGTTTAAGCAATTATTATTATTGTACAATGAGGCATCTTGGCCTAGGGCAGGGATTCCCCTGATTTACACTTAGGCAAGTCATAAAAAATATAACCCAGAAATGGGCGAGATATATGGTGTGTTTGTACGGGCAACTGACCGAAGCCTCAGTTATGCCTGGGAGGATCCTCAAACCTTTCTAGGCACACTTCCTAGATTTCTCCAGGTAACTTCCTCTTAGCCAGTGCCTTACTATCAGCCTGTAGGCACAGTGCACCCCATAGCAGCAGCACACGGGGTGTGTGAAATATTTGAGTATATTTTTCAGCCTTTCATGAGTGTTGTAAATATTGCACCTGGAATATTTGGGAATGCCATGGTCTACATAACCTTTGTATTTGCTCACTGGGAAGACTGGGGAGAAAGGGGTTTGGGAAATAAAAGGTGCCAGGCTATGTGCTAATTTTTTGAGTAACTCCGGGCATATCACTTAACATCAAGATCAATTTTTTACATCTATAGGATATATCAGAGTTTAATTTATCACCTCTTTGGTTGTCTAATTGCCTAGTATACCTCTTAAACTTCTTATTTTGTAAATAAACTCTTACTAAGCATTGTGTATTTCTCAGCCTTATATGGCATTAAAATTCTAGGTCCGTTAGAGCATTGCTCCTAAACTTTTACAAATTCTCGCCAGTATATTTTAAGTCTGAGGCAAAGGGAGATAGCTAGCTCATAAGTAGACTACAGACTTCCAAGACTTGAATTCACATCCAATAAAATGCTCTGACTTGGTGAGTTTCTTTAGTTTTAGTAGCTTAGTTTTTCATCTGTGCCCTGAAAATAATGCAACATTTAGTATGATCAAATGAGACACCACATAAAATCTTTTAAGACAGTATCTTGTTAAATAAAGTCTATTTTTCTTAATTCTTACTTTCCCTTCTTTTAACTCTGATAGAGCTCCTAGAGAAAGAGCCGGTCTTGTAATACTCAGTGGCAATATTGAGAAAAATAGTTTAATTTTTCCCCCAAAGGACCAAGAATTTCATGTTTCTGAAAGGTCAGAAATGACTGTTTTTATGTGTGGATTATGGAGATGTAGCCATTGACTGATTATTATTCCATAGAAAACAGTAATGTAAAAATAGCTTGTCTTCTATAAAGGAAAGATGTTTCAGGATACCTTCATTTCCGTACCCCAAAAGGATGGGCTAATAAAAGCACAATGGGCTGAAGGCCCAGCTGTGAAGTTAGGAGCCTAGATGGCAAAATTCCATGGATTGTTTTTGCTCTTTGGGGTCCGTAACATGAATAGGCCTCAACTGATGCAGGAATAGCCTTCCTTTTGCAGCTAGGAAGAGGGGAAGCTGGAGGAGAGGTGAGTGTGCCTAGAATAGAGTGGAGTGTTTCAACCTAATTTAGGGAGTTCTTGGGTATCTTTGTCTTGTTCACACACAGGAAGATTTTAATGATATTTTAAATGAAAGTTGTTTACATTTTAAGAAGGAAATTCTCATACATTGGATTAAAAAAAAACAACAACAACAAAAAAAAAACCCCCAGCCTGTACCTCAGTCCATGAGCCACACTTCCTGTGTAGTGGTCCAAGTGATTCCTAAGAGCACAATTGCTGCATTTATTAAACTTTTTATTTACTAAGGAGTGGATAGTAGCATATGGGAGCAATGACAATAGCTGACTGATGAGAAAACAAAGAAATTCCAGTATTTTGGCCTTTTGAAAAAAGTCATTCAGAATTTAGTCATATTGGTTCAGCTGTTGTAACCAAAGACTGATAAGATAATAGAGGTCTTTGTGGTGGCTTTGTACTGAAATCCTTTATCTTTATGATGCACTGGGGCCCTTTAGAGTGGAAAGCTTTTAAAACTGCTGTTGGATTCAGAACTCAAATTAGCTGCTGGTACGCTGGGACAGGGGTTCCTTTCTCAGGCTGTCACCACAAAGTAACTTTTATCAGGGGACCTTCTGATGGATTGTTAGTTTCTTCAGCTTACCCTATTTATTTTTGTTGACTTTTTGCTGTCCTATTTTGTGACATTTAAAAGAAGGCTATATCAAAAAAGGCCAGTGCTAAATGATGGACTGAGCTTGTGAAGTGGAGACATCACAGCTCATCTGATGTGTGAGGAGGCTGCAGTATGAGATGCAGCAGTTTAACGGGGTTACCTGTGGGCAGAAAAGATCAAATGCAGCTTTCTTTTATGATCTAGCATTGTATTTTGGCTTTCTTCTCAAACAATGTCCATTAAAAAAAAATTAGAACTGACCAGAGAATTGACTCTTAAGAGCTTTTCCTTTCAACTTAAAATCTTTCTGGATTGTTGGCTGAGTTCCTTGATTGATGTTGTCTTGGAATTATTGTTAAGTTCTTTAATCCTTTCTGGGGTTGATATGGAAAGTATATCTCCATCAGAATTCTGCTCCAGTGTCACTGCAACCCTTTCCCATTGTTCCAAACACAGACTCTTTTCGTTACCCAGACTTGTAGTTTCATTGTTAGCTTGTATTAAGGTTATTCAAGTAGCATGTGATTCAATAAAGGAGAATGGCTAGATAGAAGTCTTATTTTAAATTCCCTAGGATATGTCTCTAGATAATGCCATTTGCTGATAATTAGTTTTATTTGTCTTTGTAAATAAACATTGTCTTAACACCATTGCTCTTCATTTCATAAAAGTGAAGTGATAAAAATCATGCAGAGAAATTCACAAAACTTGACTTAACGGTCCCTTTGTTGTCTCTCTTTCCTTCTCTCTTCCTTGTTTGTACCTTCCTATCTTCTCTCTTCCTTTTTCTCTCTTCCCCTCCCCCACTCTCAAATTTTCTCTTTCCACTGTTGTGCTTGTTTCTAGTTTTTCTCATTAGAAAATCTTAGTCACCACCACATAGCAGTGATCTACTTTCAGGGGACAGCTATTAAGAGAATGACCTGCTTAAAACTTTTATATTGTACAAGTCCCAGGTATAAGAATATTGCAAATCCATTTAGTAAAGTGCTCTGCAAGGTGCCTCCCTTGTCCAGATGTGGAGTCTTTAGAGACTTTCCATTGCCTAGTCTTATTTCTAACACCACTGATTGTAATTATGTATATTTTGTGTGGGAAAAATTAACTAGCAGATTGTGGTACTAACATTTATAAGCTGATGTAAAAAAAGGACTTAAATTTTAAACTTGATTTTTAATTTTTTGTTCTATAACAATAAGGGATTTATCCTATCTTATTATTTTATCTAAATTCCAGTCTATTTTGAATTTTCTATGTTGACTTTGGGCCTGGGGACAAGTAGTTATAGTTTGTAAAGTTTAAAATAAAGAGTCTATTTTAGTTAATTTTTTTCAAGTTCTTCAGATTATGACCAAAAAAGGCTAGAGGGCTGATTTTGAAACTGTTATGGTGAAAGATGGTATTTGAAAACTTTTGATGAGGGAAATTGCTGCCGTATTTACATTTTGAAAAGTGTTTCCTTATTTACGCACTATTGACTTCCTATTGAGACTCAAAATTTTAAGTACAACTGGTAAAGAATTCAATGGATCAAACTTAGTAAATCTGAAGTCACTGGAATAAAGGCCCCTAAGAAAAAAAATGTGTCAATTTTAAAGGTCTTTCCTAACTGAAGACCATTTTGTGATAGAGCCAAAGGTTAATAAAATCAGTAGTGAATGTAGCAATTTTACAGATAAGCTATTCACAACAAGTGTAGTTACTTGAATAAAAAGCTAATTCAGTTCTAAAATGCCACATGCAGTAGCAGTGAATAGCTGCTTTTAGGTGCTTTCTGGAGGAGGATAAAATACAGAATCACGGCACTCTTCTCTTCCAGCGTCCCTGGCTGCCTGTAAATTGCTGTGAATGGGGCTGTGGGCTGACAGGCTCTATTAAGACAAACTGCCTTTCTCATCGGAGAGATAAAATAAATCAGGTGTTTAGTCAAATTAAAATACTTCAGCTGGAGCAGGCCCTGGGGAGCACTGATCCACCTGACTAATCTGAGAGAAACTCAAGACAGATGTGGTTTGGGGATAAAGACGACCCCATGGAAAAAAAAAAAGAAACAACAACAACCAAAAAAAGAAAAAAAGAAAAAAACCTGCTGCACTGTCTTTGGAGTTGGAGAATAGATACAGTTTATAGTGGAGAATGTCAGGCGCACACTGTGTGTGATATTGGATAAAAGCAGGCACCCTGGCTTGTAGAGAAGCTGTGTACGGAAGCTTTTTTTTTTTTTTTCTGGTTTATGAAACTACTTTTTTTTTTTTTTTTGGTGGGGGACAGACTATTTTCTGGCAGTGATTTTTAGAGAATCATTTTAAGATAGCCTGAAAGATGATATAGGCAGCTACTGATGACCTCTGCTGGCCTGGGCAGATCCCCAGGATCTGATCTTTTTTTTCTAAGCTGATTTTATCAAACCGCAAAACATAACTTAAGACAAGATTTTCTATGTAAACTTAGGCCACCTCATAAGGGCATTCTATATGGTCGTTTGGTTTGCCTTCTGTAGTATGTATTTAGGTTTCCCCACTAGGTCCCATAAATTGTTTACTTTTTCAACAACTCTGAGGCAGTTGTAGTTCCTTTGCTCTGGCAAAGTTTCGCATTTATTAAACTAGTATTTTTTAGATGAAATAACTTGTGTTCACAAGTTGGTTGGTCAGCATGATTTAGACGTTATTTTTATTATAGCAGCATATACATTTGGTATCAATTAAAGCAAAATGCAGCACCATGGATTTTAAGTATCTGGTTTAAACTACTAGATGTGAACAAATATAATGAGTATAGAACAGAAAAATTACACACACACACACACACACCCCTATTTTGTTGTGTGGTGTAAATTGATTTCTTGTTAATTTGACTCCCAAGGAACTAATAGATAATATATATTTTCCACTTTAGGGGTGATTTTAGATTTGTTACACTACTACATTTCATTCCAAATGCATTTGTTATGCCACTCACATCTATTCAAAATATATATGTGCTCTTCAAATTTAAGGAAAAGATAGTGACAGTTTTATATGAGTACCTTAACTCCTCAGTTTAATAATATTCATCCCTGGGATTCCTGCTGTGGAATAGTGGGTTAAGGATCTGGCGTCTATGCAGCAGCTTGGGTCACTGCTGATTCACAGGTTGAATCCTGGTGTGGCGCAGCAAGTTAAGGATCTGCCAGCAATGCTGAAGCTGTGACACAGGTTGAGGCTACGGCTTAGATTCGATTCCTGACCTGAGAACTTCCATATGCCATAGGTGCAGCCAAAATGTACACATGTATATGGCTTGTTTTCTTCTTAAACATGTATTTTTTAAGTTCAATGAAAGACATTTAGATGACACTGAATTTTTCCAATTAAAAAATTTGAGTGTAATGCTGATTTGTCAAAAGATTCAGTTAAATGGTGTTATTCTATAAATTCACATTTACATGTCTACACTTGGGCCTCCTGAACTTGGCTACACCTTCCCCTAAATATCTGTCTTGTTTGTAACTCTTATTATTTAGTTGTAGTTTATATTTTATGTGTGATTACTTAAGGTGAGAATAGTGAACTCTGCTTTTTCTTGCTCGGATACCAGTATCTTTAGTTCTTGATATAGTACCTGAGATTCAGGAAATATTTGTTTAATTAAAGTACAGCAGAAATTGGCACAACACTGTAAGTCAACTATAATTGAAAAAATTAGTGAAATGAGTAAAAAAGTAAATTTCATTCTTGTATCTTCTCATTCCTATCTATGATTAGTATTTATATTAGTTGAGCTTGTTGTGCTTTGGATGAGATTTTATGATCCCTTCCAGGAACCTGATTTTATATTTTAATGTTTCTGGGTTGAGAAGTTCTTTCTTTTACCAAGCTGAAGTTCCTATTGCTGAAATAAAAACTCACCTAAAAACAATCGCTTTCAGTAGCCAGAAAGAACATCTGGCAACTGTCCTTGATACAGGATTTATTTCCTTATCAGTGGAGTATATTTTCTAATATCTTCTCACTGTCTTACTTTGTTTTAAAATGTTGATTTTAGTCCACCTTTCAGCTCAGTGAATCTAAGTGATTTGGGATATTGGCAGTTATTTCTTTATGTATTTCTTTGCTTATTTACTTTGAAGGACTTGAGTTGGCATTAAGAATATCAAGATAGTTCTAAATATTATGGCTTCTCTGCCAGTCTTACCTTGAAGGGATTATATACTAGTAAGTGATAGCCAGCATCTTCTGAAGGCTCCCTTTTTTCCATGGGCCCACTCAAAAAATAGGTCCACTCCTAATTAAAATGTTTTCAGTTTCTCACATTGTCCTGGTACTTTCTTAGCAGGAATGGGGAGGGGGGGGGGTTCATAAGGAGATTGGAAGTTTCCTCTTCTACAAACACAAAAAATCAGCAATCTTTATTTCCTTTGACAGCTGGTGGCATCTTTCTGAAAAGCTTTCAAATCGTAGATCATTTCTTCATAATGAAACCTGTGTGGTTCAAACACAGTGGGTTGAAATTCTTATCTTATGCTGCGGTAAAATGCTCTAATTTAGATTCACAAAAGGATTCTGTACCCTTTACTTAGGAGAGCTGTGCAATTTGCCCATAAATAGACTATTCAGCACCATTAGTGCATACTGTAAGTGTGCGGCAACATCACAACCTTTTCAACCTCAAATGTGTTTTTCCCCTTTGAAGAATGACAAATGACAAAGGGGTGAGGGGGCCCCCAAGCAACATTGTTGCCTTTAAGGATGAACTTGGGAACTTTAGCTTGATCCTCTCACAGGAAAAAAAAAAAATCAGTTTCAATCCTTTCTTACCTGAGGGAAGGCAGTTTTTTTTGTTTGTTTTTGTTTTTTGGTTTTTTTTTCCCCCTCTCTGTAGAACTCATCCCATGGCCATGAGAGTGACCCCTGACTTCTGAGCTTCAGAGACAAATCGTCGCACAATGGAAAATTTTTCTAAGGGCATTTATTAAGCACCTACTATGTCTTAGATCCTCTGTCAGTCACTGAGGGTAGAGATGATTATAGAATATTAATACAACCCATAGCTTCTAATCTTGGTACTAAATAGCATGACTCCTAGCTTGATCAGATAGATTTGGTTGGAGAGGGAAGGGGGAATGTGGTGAAAGGAAGAGAATGAAGTAGGTTGTTCTGCTTTGTTTTGTTTTGTTTTAAAGAGCGAGAAGGCAGAGTGAAAAATTTATTGGCAATGGTTCTTTTTCTTGGCAGGGGTGATGAGTAACCCTAGCTTTCATTCCATTGCTACTCCCGAGCATTCCTGCACTCACAGTGACCTCCAGTTATTGTCCCAGAAATTTAAGTGTCTTAAGGTAGACCCTTTCTAAATCTGCTCACCTTACACTTCCTTCATTCATTCAGACTTTTCTCAAACTTGTGAGATATCTTTTTGCTTCCATTTTAGGTACACCTGAGAGCCTGGCAGAAAAAGAACGGCAGCTCTCTACCATGATTACCCAGCTGATCAGTTTACGGGAGCAGCTCCTGGCAGCGCATGATGAACAGAAAAAACTGGCAGCCTCACAAATTGAGAAACAACGGCAGCAAATGGACCTTGCTCGCCAACAGCAAGAACAGGTGAGCCCTGCAAAAGGAGCTGACGAACTGCACTGGAGATGTGGAATGTGCCAAGCTCAGGGCGTAATCACATTGATTGGTTTATTTGTCATGAGGCTTCTTAGAAAAAGAAAAAAGAAAGAAAGGAAGAATGGGAGGAAGGAAGGAAGGAAGGAAAAAAGGAAGGAAGGAAGAAGCCCTCAGGAAATCCAGTCTTTGAGATTACTAAGGGGATGAGTGGAGGACAAAGAAAGGCATCATAGCAATTGGGAATGACTGAAATGATAACATGGTTCCAGAACAGTGGGATTTGATTAATTACTCAGGGGTACTTATTCATGCAGCCATCACATATAATCCCCCTGTAGCTTAACCACGAGTAAATTACATCTCTCTGGGCCTTATTCTTATCATCCAGAGAAAGGAGATCCTAGTCTAGGAAAACTTTTGAGTTTTTCAGCTCACTGGTCCAAGCTAGGGTGACCATATGTCTCAGTTTTTCCGGAATAACTCTGGTGAATGTTTTCCAGGGCAATTATGAATACTCCCCTCTTCTACTTGCAAAAGTTGTTTTGGTTTGGACGATAAATAGTATGGTCACTTTATTCACAGCATAGGTAAATCATTGAAAACAAATTAACACATAGCTCCTGGAAGAATTTGACTCCCTTAATTTAGAAGTGAGAAAGAAGAAAAAATAGCAAAGTTTAAGTATATATCTTTTAATAAATCAATCACTTTCCCAAATGTTTTTCCTGTCTTGTAGGAGTACACTAATCTAACAACAATGAGTAGTCCCTGATGCTTTAGATCAGACAGACCCAAATTAATGTGTAGTTTTTAGGAATCTGACATTATTACTGGAATTATCTTTTCAGTTAAATGTATTTTATAGGGGTATATAGAGCAATATATGCTCTGTTGATTTTAATGAGTTGTGACGTCTGGTATTTTATATGCTTGAATATTTGCCCACATGTAGGAATATGGACTCAGCCCCTAATGGAAAATAACATAAAGGAACACTGTAAAAAATCAGAAGTTAGAATGTCATTTAGCCATCCAGAGATGACACAGTAATTAACTATTGACACTTGTGAATAAGCTAGCACAAATTAATCTTGACACATTTGCAGACGAGTGATATCTTACAGTGAACACTTTGTAATTATATTTCAAAATGAAAATTAAATGACACTTAAAACTAGGTTGTCATGCTCAATGAAGCGAGCATGTAGCTCAACCGATTGGCAAATAAAATTCAGAATTTGAGCCACATGGTGCTTATGTACCATACTTCACTGTGTCAAACCCATACGTCTAGAGTGGATGATAGTAATTGCACTGTGGTGTTTTGGATGCATTTCTATGCAGCACTTTATCATTTAGGAGGGACCATCAATATTAGATGCCTAGTGGTGTTTCACTGGATTGCTAAGAGGAAATAAATATTCAGAGATTCATCCTATATACCTAGAGTTGCAGAGTGAGTTGTCCATTTCTGATTTGAATGGTGACAAGCAGAGTGGGCCTTTCTAACCTGATTAAATACTGTTTCCATTTTGCTTCTAAAGCTTTAGGGAGGAGTGGTCCCATTTCTCAAACTGTAGCCTATGTTAGAGGCAGCTTTATCATAATTTCCAGTATGAACCAGTCGTCACCAGAAACCATAAAGCAGCATTTGGGGGAAGACTGCTATTTTGTCATCTTCTGCTGAAAGAAATGTGATTTGGATGTTTCCCTCTACTCTAGGCTAAAATATCAGTGGACTCAGGAAATACAGAGCTGATTCACACTCATTTCCACTTCCAGCATTACCCTTTCTAGAACAGAGACTTTTGGAAACAGAAGAAATAAGAAGTAAAAAATACAACTCTTGCCTATAGGGCACCATTAAACCAAGTCCCTTTAAGTGCTCTCTGGCCACTCTTTCCTCTGGCTTCCTAAGTTGGCACTGTGTTGTCACTAAGGGGCATGCCCCTGGGCTTCAGGCTCCAGCAGCTCAGCTTTTGAGGTAATAAGTAGCCTGACACCTAACTCCTGTTTTATGGTAAACACCATTATCCTAAAGAAGTTGCTTGCTCTCCAGAGGGACAGATTCAGTATTCAGTAGGGCTTGCATTAAGTGGTTAACATTTCTTTTTATAGACCAGATGACGTGTTAAGACGTTGAATTTGATTGTTGGTAAAGCAAGGGAATACAGAACTTGTATGTGGGTCATGTGCTATAAAACTAACACATCACCCTCAAAGAGATAACTGAATAAATATTAAATTTTGTTTGTTTTTAAAACTGCTTTGTACATTATACAGTATATCAACAAAAAAAAGTTACAGTTTTTTACTTTTGCAGTGTTTTTTGAAAGCTCCCTTGATAATATCTAAGGGTTATCAGTTTTTGAAAATCTTTACATCAGAAAAGTTTTCGCCAAAGTAGACCATATTATAAGTAACAGAAAGTTCTTTCCTATCTTTGTTTACAGACTTTACTTTCTAAGCCCAAATTAAGCTCCTTAAAAAAATGTAGCCAGAGTTTTCCTGTTTTTATTCTCTCAGGATCAGATTTTGAAATCCCCATTCTTTCCAAATGACCAGCACAGATACAGATGAACTGCCCACAGATATAAGGGAGTAGTTTTCATATACAGGTAAAGATTTAGGGGTAAGCAGAGAAATGGTACCTGTTGAAATATTTCCTTTTCTCCAACTTTTTGCTTCTGCCTCACTTACTTTATAGGAACTCTTTCACAGAGATGTGCAGTAATGTATGCTTGTAACACCAGGAAAGATACCTAAGATAATGGCAAAGGTGCAAGCATTTCATTTTAATATAATGAAACTTTATTTCTGATAGATTGCAAGACAACAGCAGCAACTTCTGCAACAGCAGCACAAAATTAATCTCCTGCAGCAACAGATCCAGGTCAGTGTATTTTATTACTCTCGTCTGATTATACTTGGATACTTTCCTCCTTGAAAATGGAATTTAAAATACTGCAAATGCACCCTTCTCTTATAAACATCACCAATAGGGCTGTGATTCAAGGATGTTGTATACAATTGTATAAGTGGATGTAGGAAATATTGACTGGTGGTGGTCTAAGCATTCTTTTCTGATGTGATGGTGTAAGCAGAATAAATGTTTTTTTTTTCTTTCTCCCATTTGTCTAACACAACCTGGTGGAAACCTAATGATTTCCAAGATAGCATCCACATGCTAGTTGTATTTACCATCTAATGCTATCATGGGTAGAAGCTTATTTTCTTGTTAGGACTATCTGATTGGGCCAATGATGAGAAGGATCTTATGACTTAGGAAAAGATTGGTAAAAAAATAATAAATTTGTCCTTTAACAGATATTAGCTTCATTTCTGCTGGGTGCTGAGGGGAATATAAAGTTTAGTAAATAATTGTCTGTCTTCCAGAAGCATATAGTCTAGGGAGTTCCCGTCGTGGCACAACAGAAATGAATCCGACGAGGAACCATGAGGTTGTAGGTTCGATCCCTGGCCTCACTCAATGGGTTGGGGATCTGGTGTTGCTGTGGCTGTGGCTGGCAGCAATAGCTCCAATTGGAGCTGGGAACCTTCATATGCCACAGGTGTGGCCCTAAAAAGACAAAAGACCAAAAAAAGCAGCAGCGCAGAGTCTAGAAAGAGAAGAAAAATTTGTTCTTGAATAATTATAACACAATTTGGAAACTCCTTTTTCTTTTCCATTTGTGTGTGTGTGTGTGTGTGTGTGTGGAGAGTAACACAATATATAGATCATAATTACAGTGGCGTGAGAAAGAATCCTGATTTCTGTCATTCCTTTAGAAATTTGGTGGTTAATTAGATTAATAGCTATTTGAGTTAGGTAAGGGACATGGTCTCCATTTTTAAATAGGAACATAAATGTGTGACCTCTAGAAAGCCTTAGAATAAGGAACTGGTTGTCTGGTAATTAATCCTCAGAGATAGTGATCCCAGAGTTATATGTATCCATCACAGGCTCTGGGTTTCTTTTGGTTGCTATGAATATTTTCTAATGACTGGAATCTATTATTTAACCTAGTAGGGAAGTATATTCTAAAGTTTTTTAGTCCTTTCCTGGAGATTAGTATTTCACCTTCCTGTATTTAAAAAGAAATCCTTTGCATAAAGTCATAGCTTACTTCACCTCGCTGATGAAAGCCAGTGATTTTAACTTAAGATCTTTACTTCATTTTGTAATCACACTTAGTGTTCCAGGTAGTATTTACTGCATTTAAAATATTGATTTGGTGTCTGAAGAAGTACTTGTATCTAATTTGGCATTTTGTCCAGCTGTCTTTACTAGGCGGTTTTAACCAGTGTTTGTTGTTATTGTTTTAATTAGTTTTGATTCTATATTCCATAGTCAAGTCTATATGTTTCAAAATAAAGAATCCAAACATATAGGAGATGGTATGTCTCTGGCATTTTTGACAGTCAGCTTTTACAATTAAATCTTGGAATAATTTCTCATCCTGATATCTCTCTTCTGACTCATGCTGAGATCTTTAATTAAATAACTATCCAGGTGTTCCCTTGTTCTGCCCTTATTAGAGTTTTCAGTGGGTCTCCTACTGCTAAGGTCAAGATTTTTAGCCTGTGGCTTCCTACATTTTTCTCCAGATTCCTCTCTAAGAACTCAGTAGGTGTTAAATAACCTGATCATTTAATTCTTTCTGTTTCTACTATTTGTAAAGCAGGAATGGAAGAAGTTCCCTGAGATGTTCCCATGTCAGTTACTTATTATTAATGTTTTTACCACCCCTTTATTCCTTCTTTATTTATTTTGAATATATTTCACTTTGTCCAAAGTTGTTTGTATTAACTGGCTGTTTTAGTTGGTATTTGCTTATGGTACTGAGGAGCAGATGAATAGCAACAAAATCAGTTCAAAGCATTTTATTTGATTACATACAATTTTATAGTTGTAACTTTTTTTGGCTGTGCCCGTGGTTTACAGATATTCCTGGGCCAGAGATCAAAGCCAGATGCAGCAGTGACCTGAGCTACAACAGTGACAATGCCAGATCCTTAACCTGCTAGGCCATCAGAGAACTCCTTATAACTTGACTATATAAAATTCATATCTTTTTAAGGAAATTATAGAACATGATCTTAAAATGTTATTCACCAGAATGTTCAATTTGAGAAGACAGGAAAATTAGTTTTCCAAGTGGTCTAATAGAAATGCAATAGCTTTTAAATTTTGTAGATATTTCTCATTGTTTAATTTTTTAAAAATTGAAGCTAATCAGGCCTTGATATAAGCCATATAAATTATGAAATCATAGATTCAAAATGTCAGCTACATTAATTTTAGAAATATGGGATTCTTTGTAACAAGAATTCATATTTAAAAAAATAAGGGGAAGTAATAACCTGTATTTACAGTTCATTCTGTCCTAAGCCACTGCTTTACTGCATATCATGTCAGTATTTATCTTATCAGTATGAGACCATTCGAAGAATTTTTCAAGTACTGAAAAACACTTACTCCTTACACAAAACATATTCATCTCTGACACTTAATGAAGCATGTGTTTGATAGTCAGGCTTTTTAGGTGGTTTTTGGAAGGGGATGGGTTAACTGTATTTTCAGATAGGTTTTTTGACCAGCCATAGACATGATCAAATTTAGAAGAGAGACTATTATTGGGCTAATTTTAATTTGAACAAAATATGAGATTTAATTGAGATGCTGCAAATATTTTTCTATCAAGAAAGAAACATTATCCCTTTTGAAAACAAAACAGAATAAAGAGTAAAATAAATACGAAACCTAACTTCTCTCCTGAAGACAGATGAATACAGTGACAATTTGATATCCTAAGTTTGACCTTTCTCCTTCTTTAAAATCTCGTGTCGTCCTGGAACCTCTTCACCAACATGGTCAGGAAGATCAAGCCATGGCAATTGGCCTTAGATGCTAAATATTAGGTGGTTACATTCAAGATTATTCTTTACTTCTGGTTCAGAATGCTGACTTCTGAGTCAGTACTGTTGTTTTGGAATTTGCAAGCTGTAATAGAAAGGGAAGAGTGTCTAACCTCTTATAACGACCATGCACAAACATATCTGGGTCTATTATAATAGAAACAAATGAAACAATGTTTGCACACATTGAAAAGCAGGATTTTTCATTAGAGAGAAAGGAAAGGGCATGATTATGATAGTATTGTAAAAGTCCCAATTCTTATTTTATTTGTAATCATTCAAAACTTACACTGTGTATATAGTTAAAATTATTTCACTTATATTTTTATTTCCTTGAATATAAGTTTAATGTAATTTTGCCTTCATAAATTCTAAAATTTTATTTTTTTCATTTTTTGCCTTTTCTGGGGCTGCTTTCGCGGCATGTGGAGGTCTTCAGGCCAGGGGTCTAATCGGAGCTGTAGACGCCGACCTATGCCAGAGTCACAGCAACACAGGATCTGAGCCGCGTCTGCGACCTACACCACAGCTCACGGCAACGCCAGATCCTTAACCCACTGAGCAAGACCAGGGATTGAACCTGCAACCTCATGGTTCCTAGTCAGATTCGTTAACCACTGCGCCACAATGGAAACTCCCTAAAATTTTAAAAGGATACTTTTTTCGTCTTTTTTTGGGGGGGCCATACCAGCAGCATATGGAGGTTCCCAGGCAGTGGGTCCAATTGGAGCTGTAACTGCCAGCCTACACCAGCCACAGAAATGCAAGGAGATCCGAGATGCATCTTCAGCCTACACCACAGCTCATGGCAACACCGGATCCTTAACCCACTGAGTGAGGTCAGGGATCGAACCCTTGTCCTCATGAATACTGGTTGGGTTTATTAACCACTGAGCCACTATGGGAACTCCTAAAGGGATAGTTTTAAGACCATGCATGGTCTTTAAGCCATGTTGAAACAGTTAAGACAAATGATTTTGTGAACTAATGCTTTCATACTTTTGATGAGTCAATTAAGAAAAATCAGGTTAATAACTTTAAATAATTATTAAAATTCTTTAATATTTACAGATCTTTTAGGAGGCTGTTTGCCTAGTGAGTTCACATCCCTCTATTTGTGCTTTGGGGAAAATGGTGATTCCGCTAATTTGTTACACTTTAAGTAATTCCTGTGATATGGAACCCAGAAAAAATTAGACATTTTTGATAGTTCCAGGACAGAAATAGCAGTTTTTAATCAAGTCTGTGGAAAGCAGAACTAATAGATCATAGACTATGCATCCTTGGAGTTGGGAATGTTGACCCCGATGCTATAATTCCAAAGGACAGATTAACTGCTTCAGTAATTTCATCCTCCTCCCCCCCATTGCACTACAGTTCTTTTGAAGCATTTTGTTTATGTTATGTTGACTAGTAAACAAAATTCATTTTGAATATGTTGGGCATATCAATGCATATTTACAGTATTTTAATCAGCTTATTAAATATGTCTCATCTAAGCAAACTAGAAAATATTTCTTCCAACAACCATTCATGATAAAAACTCTTACCCAAGTGGGTATAGAGGGAAAATACCTTAATATAATAAAAGACATTTATGATAAACCCACAGCCAATATAAAATCTTGATTTCTTGATCCATCCATATATTTATTCACCAAACCTGGTTTGGCCATGTCATGGTCTTTGAATCTAGAGAAGATATTCTTCATGGACACGACATACCTCATTCTTTGGTTTTGATAGTATATCAATAGGAACATATTTAACGATGGCATTTTGTTGCTAGAACTTAATCTTTGCAAGAGAATTCAGTTTATTAAAATATCCCTGAGAGAAATGTACTTTTTCATGAATGGTGTGATCTAGAGATTCATGTTTCTTTAGACCCCAGTTTCAGAGTTATTCAAGTGGCTGTGTTGAGTGTTATACAGGCAGTGTACTCCTCTCACATCCTGACCAAACAACAATGTTCTTTCAAGAAGGGACCAGTTGGTTGGGATTTTATTTGGGCATTTGTCTTCCTGGGCCAGAGTCAATGATTTAGTTAATTCCTATACACACCTTTTTGGGTAAAATTTTGAAACTTGAAATTCTTATTTGTTAATCTTTATGATTATTAATCTATGTGATTAATATACAATATTCATTGTCCTTCCCTCATCATTTAATACATGAAATAGATGGCAAACTCATTCTGTGGAAGGCCCCAACTAAATGCCATTGCTACTGCTTTCCAGATACTGTCTCTTATCTGAAAACTTTCTCTTTTAAACACACTAGTACATGCTGCTTACTTGCAAATCCAAGTGTTTGTGGCTTCACTCTGTTCTTAAGAGTGTATGGAAAAAAAAGAGTATATGAGTATTTTTCATATACAGTGTTTTCTGTTTTGATTAGAATATATTCCTTTGTGCCCTGTGTATATTTTGTCTCTGTGTGTTTGTCATGTGGTAGAGTTCCATTAAATATATGATCTCCTTTCTTCCTGTCTGGTAACCAGTAGAGATATTAATATTATAAGCAGGGAGTTGATTGTTCCTAAACCATTCAACAGAATAATTTGAGATGTACTCTCCCCTTTTAAGGAGATAAACCTTGCCTTTTGTTTCCTTCAATATGATTAACTACAGACATTTCAGGTATCTGCTGAGCAGAATAAGGACTACCTTTTTATGTGAAGCTGTTGTCTAAAGATCAGAAATAATTACTTTGTACATTAGCCTTTGTGGCCTGCATGACCTGGTTAATTAATTTTTTTGCTAGGATAATAATAATAGATATATATTTGAAGTTATGCTTCATCATTAAGTATCTAATTGACCTCTAATTTTAAGAGCTGGACCCTGCATTTATTGTCTTTTGGAACTGGCTGGAGCAGCCAGCAGACAGTCAAGAGCTTTCCAGTCTTACATAGTTCCTTAGTATTATGCTGTATATGTAGTATCTCTTTGTTAATTGTATTTAGCATTGATAAACAAAAAGCAATTATACTGCTCCTGTTTTGGCTCTAGCAAATAGTCCTTTTCTGTGTGTTATTGATCAGGTAATGAGTCTCTTTCCAACAGCCTCTGAACAGGACCAAATAAACGCATTGAAAGTAATTTGATACTTCTTTTGGCACTGTACATGTATCTGATACTCTCTTGCAGTGAAATGAGGGTTATAAACAAAGCTTAGAAGTCTAGGATTAGCCCCCAGCTTCAACAAACCCTTAAAATATTTTGTAATTCTATCTTCAATCATGAATTAGCCAGGAAAAACAGACCTTCTCTCTTCTCTCTATTTCTCTGCTGTATGCTGTTTTTAATTGCCCATGGGCAGGCTGTTGTGATCTTCTTTGGAAGTTTAAAACCAAGATAAAAATGCAAATCTAATTATTTCTTTTATGTAATCTAATTAACTTTTAAAGTAATGATAGATGCTCTAGAGCCTGCTTCTAACATTTTAATAATGAAATTTCTGAATTATAAAGAATAGGTAAAGCTGCTGTAATTCATGAATAGTAAGGATCTTAATAACTAAAAATATAAATTCTTATTGTGGATTTAAATTCTGCGTGAGTTAGTCCTGCTAGACTGTTCAAGCTGGAGTGCATCTAGAAATAAAATGAGAGAAAACTTAACCAGATCCCAAGTGAGTTGCTATGTGGAGTTATTAATCAGCTTGCTATCTATTTTCTAAATGTGGCCTTAAGGCAAAGATCTCATTCAGCACACCAGAACCTGAAGGTAGATGGCAATGCTTTTCAGGCACTATCCTTCAATTTCCCTAACCCTCTCTAGGTGACTCTCCCTTCTCTATCTTATCTGCTTGTGCTTTTATCTCTCAGACTTTACTCCCCAGCTCCCTTTCACATCAGTGATACTGAAAATTCAGGGAAGCTGAAGTCTCTGCTTCTTTCTGGGATTAATGGAAGTGGGAGAGTGCATTACTTCTTCAGGAGCGGGAGGGTATGGAGCCCAATGGGAAGATGATCCAGGTGGTGCCAGGTTGTGTGACATTACATAACATTGAATCCATCCCCCAGGGAAAAAGCAGCTCTTTTCTGTTTTTCCTTTGATCTCTCTGATTACACTGAGGGCTCAGTTTAGTGTTAGTCTTTAACACCTTTCTAGGATGGGCTAATCTCTCTTTGTAAGAGAGAGAGAGCATCTTAGTCTTTTGCCTTTGGAGGCAATAGTGTTTAGCTTAGAATTTAAATAAAATAAAATAGAACTTTTATTTTCATCATCGTCTAAATATCTTGTATTTATGACAAGTGATTTTCTTTTGGTTTTCTATTTGAGGCAGCGATATAAAGTTAACCTTTAGAATAAATGTATTTAAGCCAAAAAAAAAGTCCATTGAAATTTAAATAAAAACCTTAAGTAATAATCAAGTACTTGGATGTGGCAAAACTCCTAAAGGTAGTTTTTTTTTTTTTTGTCTTTTTGCCTTTTCTTGAGCCGCTCCCTTGGCATATGGAGGTTCCCAGGCTAGGGGTCTAATCGGAGCTGTAGCCACTGGCCTACACCAGAGCCACAGTAACACAGGATCCAAGCCACATCTGCAACTTACACCACAGCTCACGGCAACTCCGGATCCTTAACCCACTGAGCAAGGCCAGGGATTGAACCCGCAAGCTCATGGTTCCTAGTTGGATTTGTTAACCACTGTGCCACGATGGGAACTTCCTAAAGGTAGCTCTTTAATGGTGGAATATTAAGAAACTCTTGAAAGAGCACTTCACTGAGAGATGGTAAATGTTCCCCCTCCTTCTTCTTCCTTCACAGAACTTGGAAACATCATCTAGAGGCCCTCCTGATTCTTACTTATTGACTGGGGAGGGGAGGATGGAGAGCTATTCCTATTGTACAATATAGTGATTTTATCATTAAGTTTTACTTAAAAATAACCCCAGGTTATGTTTTTTCCTACTTTCTTTGGAATTAAAATGCCCTTTCTTTTTATGAAGAAAAAGGTGAAAACAGGTGGCATGTGCTTTTTATGAAGAAAAAGGTGAAAACAGGTGGTATGTGCTTTCTTTTCCAGTAGTTATATTTGGCTAAATAAAAAGTCCCAAAATATATGTAAGTTGCCATGTTTGTTTTCCTATGAAATTTCTTTGGAACTCATTCTCTAGTCCCAATCCTTTACTTTATACAAGGAAACTGAGGCATAGACCACAGACTTGTCCAAGCTTAAAAAGCTGCATGTTGTCAGAGGCAAGAGTGGAAACCAACCTTCTTTGACTTCTACTCTAGTACTGTTTCCAGCATTCCAGGTTGTATCTCACTTTGTACTTTTCATAATTTGAATAAATCTTAGGATGGTTTAGTCTCCCAGTTTGTAAAGTGTGGATAATAATACCTAACATCTAAATTCTCATTATAGTCTCTTTATCCTTAAATGGAAAAAAAAATTGAAGATTGGTCATTAGAATCAGTTTGTATTTCAGGAGCATTACAACTGTGGGTGCATCCCTGCAAGGTAAGAGATGAAAAGAACATAACTGGAATCTTTTTGTAACGTGGTATGAAATATATTCATGGCTGAGTGACTCTTTTGGTATTTACACATAAACTTAGATAGTTTATTTTATTATTTTCTGGGGCTTAAAAGTGATATGTCTCTATATTGAGGGTCAGTCACCTTTAATGTTAATAACCTTTTTTATAATTACTTTCTCCAGCTGACAAAAGTGAGCAGCGAGTGACAGCGTTTGATGCCAGTGGTTCTCAACCTTGGTTGTACCTTGTAATCACTTGGAAGCTTTTTAAAAATGCTAATGCCTGGGTCCCACTCCAGAGGTTCCAATTTAATTAGTCTGGGGTACAGTCCCAGATGGGAACTGTTAAAGCTCTCTGGATAATTCTAGCAGGCAGTCAGGATTGAGAAACCTTTATATATATATATATGTATATATATATATATATATGTGTGTATATATATATGTGTGTGTGTGTGTGTGTGTGTATATATATATATATATATATATATATATATATATGGTGTATATATACACACATACACAGTGCAATGCAGGTTAAATGATTAAAAGTGAACTCTAAATTGTTTGGGCTCTTTATCTGTTTACCTCTCATCTATCTATCTATAGATAGACTGAGGGTTGGGGCATAACAAATAATCTTTGAGCAGTTGAAATATACTTTGACTTTAGTCACAGCTATTTTACTTAATATCTAGAAAGCTTATAATGAATCATGATTTAAACAATTTCAATAAACTTAGCTTTCTGACTAAATTTGATTTTTATTTATATATGAGTATACAGGCAAGACAGAAACACGTTATGTTAGAAGATTTGTGCCTTTGTGAGAAGGTATTTAAAATAAAAATTAGGCATAGTCTTTCATAATAAGACAAATTTTTTTAGAAAAGAAATACTCAGATGCTATTTGACTTCTACTATCTACCTAAACAGAATGAATTTGACCCAGACATCAACATTTTTTTTAATGTGTTTAAATTTCTTCTGTGAAATTGACTACATCCTGACATGTATGAGGAATATATGAATCAGAATGCACTCTTAAGCTAGATTTGCACATATAAATAGAATGTAAAAAGAATAAAATGCATTGTCTGAGAGTATATGTAATTTAAAATTTTTGTAGAACCAGCACAGGTATTAGGGACAAATAAATCAAGATTAAATTTCAACTCTATTACTTATTAGCTCTGTGACATGTTTTGCTACTTACTAGCTGTGATACAAGTTACTTAATATCTCTGAGCCTGCATTTCCTGATTCCTAAAAGATGTATAATGATAATGCCTTATTAGATGGGGGATTAGAGAGCATCATATTAAAAAAAAAAAAAAGCCCAAGAAGTATTCAGTGCATTTTATCTATCACTGTCGTTTTTGTTGTTCTTATGTATGAGCTTTAGGAATAATTTCGGAGTCCCTAATAGAGAAACACACATGTACATATTTTTTTGTGTATGCATGTATAAGCATGTTTGTATCTACATAGTATGCATATTTAGAACCCACAAATTAGAGCTGTGAATATAGGATAATCAGTGTGGATGTACTACAATCAATTATTAACACCAGGATCATCCAGAGGAAAAGAAAGGGTAAACATTTTCTCTGGCTGCCAAACGAGAGCTATTTCAACTGTCAGTAAGAAGAGAGTAAGGTTTATCTTGTACTCAGAAATGGTTGGCCAAGAACTACGCAGAGCTGCCTGGAGAATTTCTAGAAGGGAGCATGGAATTTTATTCTGAAAAACAGTGTCAGATTCTTACTTTTCACACTAAAATGGGCTTTTCTATTAGATCAGTAGTGCTTGTGAAGTTAGAGGGATAGTAAATGAACCTTTCCAATTTATTTTACAGCTAAAAAAAAAAAAAACAGATGAAGTTAGTGATATAGCAGCACAAAATGCGAAAGTCTTTCTTGTTTAAAATAAAGTTGTTCATATAAATCTTATGTATGCCATCTCCGGTAAGTCAAGCATTTGCCCAGCTTTTGTGAATTATGTCTATACTTAGAATTTAAGAAGTTAAACAGTATGCATACCAGACTTGAGAGATGGGAAATAAAAATTGATATACTGTGTGACACTTGATATAGCACAGGGAAATATCTTTTAAATTCTGAAGGGATGTACTGACATAACCATTTTTAATTCACATAAGGTAACTCCTACTCAAAATTATTAATGTTAGAGTCAGATATTTCTACTTGTCCAAAATAAAAGAAAATAAATGATGCAAATAGTGTAGTGTCTCGCTGTGAGACACTGAATTCATTTTATCTACCACCCAATCCCTTAAGAAAATGTTAAAGTTGTAACACTAAACAATGAAAGTTAGGGAATTCACAGATCAGAATAAAGAGTAAAGTCCATCCTCAGTCAGGTCATAGTCAGGACTTTTGTTAAACATATACTTCAGTGGAAGATTTTTATCTTAAAATGTCTACAGAAAAATTTTCTGCAGTGGCTGAGATTAATGCAGCTGGAAAGAGCTCTCAGCTAGGCTGACTTGGCTGCTGCTTGAACAGCCTATGTTGACAAGGTGGACATAGCTGTTCTAAAGAACACTAATAGGCCATGCTTATTTTTTCCTGTAATGACATCATTCATTTCGCAGCCACACAAATGTTGATTCTTACTTATATATTTTTTAGTTGTATTTTTCATAGGAAAATGAGGGAAAAACCCCAGGAAAACTGATTTTCGTTTCAGTTGATTGTCTAATAATTCATACTCCCTTTCAAAAGTTGTGGTGATGTCAGGAACTTGTTACCCCAAGGGAAAAACATTTCTTACATACTGTTATTTAAGAAAAGATTTAAGTCCTGGTTTGGTAAGTTTTCGTTTTTAGTTTTTTTGGGTTTTTTTGCTGGATGTGGTGGCAGAAATCATTTGTTAATACGTATAGAATTAGGTAAAGACAGGCACTTTAGGATTAGTATAACTGAATGGTGCCTAAGGAGGCAATCAGAAACCTGAAACCTCTAGAAGAAGAAGGATCTTCAGCTGCTGGTTCAAGTATTTCTTTGTCGTAAAGGACTTTTTTGTTTGTTTGTTTGTTTGTTTTCATTCTGTGACTGTCAGTCCTTCCTTCCTCCAGACTTTCACTGAGTATTGTTCATGCCCTGATAGCTTCCAGATAATCACTTTAGTAGCTGGGGGCTAGAGTTTGAAAGAATCAACATGGATACAGTGGTAGAAGAATGGGTTTAGAAGCAGAAAGTGATGGAGGGGAAGAAAGTGCATATGGACCGGTAGCTATCACTTTCCTTAGTGATGAGTAACAGAGGTTTGATAAAAAGAAAATCTAGTTCCAAATTCCCTTTCTACCCCCTCTGTGGATTCTTTATGATGCTCTGTACAGACTCAGATTTCTACATTTTATGTTTGAGGGTTAAATGGAGTGGAGACACTGTTAGAGGACCTGGAATTTGTCTATGGAAAAGCCCAGAGAAGCAGGCAAAAGTGAGGTAGTGGTATTCCTTAGTGGGTTCTAGCCAGAGCTTTGCCTTAGATCAGTTAGACCAGGTCAAATCCACAGTGATAGAGCAAACTCACAGTCTACCATTGAAGGACTTTAAGCTTGTTTCTGGAATATCTATAATGCAAGGGTATAAACCAGAGCAAAGAAAAATGAAGTTGGGCTTTTGAAGTTGGCCTCCACACAATAGCTGTTTTTTTTCGGTCCAGGTTGTTTGATTTCATTCTGTTGTGGGTTTGTCAAGTACACTGGTCTCTGGCAGGGCTCTTTCATGGACTCCATTTTAGGGTCAACGTGTACCCTTGGAATACCAAAGGATCCCTTGTGGGAGGGAAGCTCAGTTTATTGACAGTCCAGTTGCAGATGTAATCTGAACTCTGTGTTTAAGACCTTGGCCTCCATATCAGTACAGTATCTTTCCTTCACAATAAGCTTAGGCCCTAACGATGGAGACCCAGATTTGTGATATACTGCATACCTCAAGTGGTTCAGAGTACAAAGGCAAATAAGTCTGTGTAGTAGAGTTATAAACTATTTTTTATTCTTTTGGTTTAATTTAAAATTTTTTTTCTGGAGTTCCCATTGTGGCGCAGTGGAAACAAATCCAAGAAGTAACCATGAGGTTGTGGGTTCAATCCCTGGCCTTGCTCAGTGGGTTAAGGATCCGGTGTTGCCCTGAGCTGTGGTGTAGGTCGCAGTTGCAGCTCAGATCCTGCTTTGCTGTGGCTGTGGAGTAGGCCAGCAGTTGTAGCTCCGATTCGATCCCTACTGTGGGAACCTCCATATGCCATGTATGCAGCTCTAAAAAGCAAAATAATAATAATAAATTTTTTTTAAATTTTTTTCTAGCACTTATTGCTATCGTATAAGAAAATAGTTAAAAATTTTAAATATAGATTGAAAGAAACCTGGATGTCAATATTAGGAACATTATTAAATTTATTATGTTATATTCATATGATCAGCTGTTATAGACTATTAAAAATGATACTTGCAAATAATTTTAGTGATTAAGAATAATGCTTTCAGGAGTTCCCATGGATCAGCAGAAACGAATCTGACTAGCATCCATGAGGACGAAGGTTGGATCCCTGGCCTCACTGCTCAGTGGGTTAAGGATCCAGCATTGCTATGAGCTGTGGTAGAGGTCACAGATACGGCTCAGCTTGAATCTGGCATTGTTGTGGCTGTGGTGTAGGCTGGCAGCTACAGCTCCGATTCCACCCCTGGCTTGGGAACCTGCGTATATACCGCTGGTGTAACCCTAAAATAAAAAGAATTAAAAAAATAAAAAAGAATAATGCTTTCAATATAACATTAAATGGAGAAAAAACAAACAAATAAACCTAGGACATAATCATGTAAATACAGTATAGTGTCAGCTACATAAAATAAGCATTTTTAAAAAGACTGGAAAAGAATGCATTGCTTTTGTAATTAACTATCATTATTATTATTTTACTTAAATGTGCATGTAACAGAAAAGGAGCAGACATCTATCCTTTTATTTGTGATTACCTCAGAAGACTGTGATCACTAAACAGATCATCAAATCTTACAACTTGACTGTCATAACTGATTTCTGATTTCTTAAACAGAGCATTCAGTTAATCCGAAAGCGACCAGGTCTCCAGATAGCTAGAAAAGATATGCGGGTAGGAAATCTTTCCAGGGCTTTCAGGCTGTTTTACTGTCTATGCCTGCTCCATTTCTCTTACTCATTTTCCCAACTTTACCTAGGTCACTGAATTCCATAGACTTATGTATTTACTTCGGCTCAGAGAGGACACAATTTCAAGCCTGGGAAAAGAGAAGACGTGGAAATAATTACTGACCAGTTTTCGGCAGAACTTTTTTCCTCTCCCCTCTATGAAAGAGGTGCAGTCCCACCTGATAGATAGAGTAGGGTTAAGGAAATGCAGAATGGCAGAAAGAAGCCCAGTCTAGAACTCAGGATGTCTGCCCCTAGTCTTCAGTGTGCTAGTAATGACATTTTCTCTGCCACATTATCCTTCTGCATCCATTCTCATTTTCCATATATTTAGGAACAAGGAACATTGTACAAAATTATTGCTGAATTTTTTTTTATGACTCTGACCTCCTTTGATTCTAGATGACAGAAATTAACTCTGACCCTTAAAAAATGGAGAGCAGAGGGTAGTCTTGCCTACAAAGCTTTCAGGCAAATGTCAAGTTTGGCCAGAGCATGAGCCATGTCCAGTTAGGAATGTTTGCATTTTAAACCATCGAAAGGTTTTGAATTATGAGGTCAAATTCATGTTTCCTTTGTGGGGTATTGTGATGGCTTGTAATTCCTGCCACATGAAATAATGGCTGAGGGGGATTTTTAGAAAAACACATTCAGAAAGAGGGCCTGTAAATGCCTGCTTTCAGACCACACCAAACACATTTCTGCAGCCAATGACAAACTCCTGGCATTAGGACTCTATAATGGAAAGGGTGACACAAACTTAATTTTAGTGTTGTAAGTGAAATATTATAATTTTTGGAAAAAAATCCTTATAGCTTTGCTAAAGTATTAATTGCAGGAAATTACTGCATCTCCTAGTGAAGTATTATGTCAGTGGCATGTGTAGCACGTAACACCTTTTCCTAGTCCCTCTTGTTTTCACCCGGGAGTGTTGCATTTTCATTTGAAAAGAGATGTGTTAAGCAGTTAGAACTTTGTCTAACTGTGAGGGTGGTGTGGAGTGTGGTTCAGACTGTCTGAAAACAATTAAGCTGTGAAGGGGAGCCTTCTTGGGTATGCTTCCTAGAAGTGGGTTTACTGCTTGAAGCATAATGTTGATGTGGATATTTTTGGCCATTTCCTCATTTCTGGGTTTTTAGGTTTGATCTCCTAGTCCCAATAATTTATTCCAACTACAATTTATTTATCGGGTTGCAAGATAAAGAAGGAGAGAATTTCATTTCTGATGTGTGGTAGAGTTTAATATGGTTTTCTGGTTTCCTCCCATTTTGTTTGAAGTAAATAGGGTAATTACTCACTAAAATTCTAATATCTTTCAGGGCTTTAGGGATGAATCTAAAACAGAACCATATAATGTTTTATTTAAGCTAATCCATGTTCTTATTAGGCAGTTCACCTTAATGTCATTTTTTATAAATAAACTTTGTTTTATTTTTTCGAGGGTTATTTAATTAATTGTGTTGTACTACCACATTCTGACATCTGCATCTGCTAAGGCCTGCAGGATGTGATTTGTGGTTTAAAAATGAAAATAATTTATTATTTGAAAAATGACAAATCATTCGGGAATGATACATAAATATGAATGTAAAAGAGTCCAATGCACTTCTATTTCATTTTTTTTAATACTAAGGCACGTGTATAGTTATCAGTGTTTGCACAAAGCATTTGTGCCAGTTTTACATTTGATTAATATCTAACTAGATATGAATGAAACCTATTCTGGAGAAACTACTGCCGTGCAGGCTTCTTGAACTGTTTATGGTCTCCATTAATTGCAGAGCTTTACCATATAACCATTGTGTAGATCTGGTTTTACTTATCAAATCCAGATCTGCTTTTTCTCCCCCTGCTGAGCAGGGTGAAGTTCCTTGTGCTACCAGCTTCTTATTATTTTGGGGTTCACATCATCTTGGGAATTGAAGCTGTCAGCCCTGGAACTCCCCCAGTGTTTCTGTGGAAAGATTAACATTTCAAGGGTGAATCCTTGGTAAGTTTGCTGGTACATGCAACACAGTCAGGTTAAAAAAGCATTTTACTCTTTAGTGAAGTATTTATTCTGATAATACGGACCGATACTCATTTTTCAGTAGTACTTCCCCCTGTCTATTTTGGATAAGAGTAGGTCTAAACTGGAAGGCTTTTAGAAATCTGGTCTTCAGTCTTTCACCATAGCCTCCATATTTTCCCCCAGTGGGAGTAGTAGGTGAGAGAATGAAGTGGGGGCAATACAGAGAAAATTTCTATAAAAAAGTTAACATTGTCTTTTTTCCTTAAGAAGGCTTAAAGATCATCATATTTTCTTTGGAAATGAGCATGTATTAAGGGGTGTTTTGCTTTGGTTTATAAGAAGGCTGCTTTACTTTTATAGTAAAAAGATCTGGCTGTTAAGTTGTAGTTTTAATTTCCGTCGTGAAAGAACATGTTGGCTGTGTGTTTGCAAAGGGACAAAATGTATTGAATTTAAATAAGACAGCAAGTCTGTCCCATTCTGGTCCCTAACTGTTTTATTTTTGCCAGAACCAGCTCCTGATTCTAGGTTTAAAAGCAGCTGGGAGATGCACTGGTAAATCACAAAAATGGGTGTTCTAATTATTAACCACAAAATGTAGGAAAAATATCTGGGAAGAAATTTAAGAAGATAATGCCTGTTCATTTATGCTGACAGTGTTTGGGAACATTCTCATTACCTTTTTGACTGAACTACATTCCGAAAAAAATAAACAATAGGAGAACCTTTGTTTTTTCCTCAACTAACTAGCTGTGAAGTTGTATAAGAAAGAGAAAACACTTTGAAAAATGTTCAGAGCTCTCATGTATAAGCACAGCAGATGAAATGATTTATTGGGTTTTATACACATTTTGTAAAGGGTAAGCATTGCTAACAGAATGAGTGGCAGCCTCTGGGAGCTGAACAGGCCCCAGGGACTAGTCTTTGTTCCTCTGGTCTTGACAGGCATGTGTCTCTGTTAAATGAGAGCTTAATTTCTCTCATATGTGAACAATTTCCAAGCCCAACAAAGGCAGCCAGGACTGGAGCTATTTAAAAGAACCGGCGCAGGAGGAAGCATTCTTGAAGAAAGGGGATGCTAAAAGGCTAATTACTCACCATGGCTTAGCAACTATTTTATTTTTTCCCTAAGCAAGGTTTATTAACATAGATCTGCCACTTAAATAAATAAATAAACACACATTAAAATTACAAGGTTATATTTTTATTCTTTGCGAAATAGCCATTTACTGATCTCTGCTCATGGAAAAGAGGTGCCCCCATCAGCAGTGGTGTATATCATGGAATATTAATTCACTAGAGGGGGAGGGGAGAGGCTAATATACTTTGGATCCTTTCTCTCTCAAGTGGAAGGAATTTAAACTATTTACTAAGCAGCATCCTTGGCAACAGTGTGAACCTTTTCTTTAGACAGTAATTGCTTAAAATGTGGAGAGGTTCTTTAACATTTTTTGTGGGTGTTTCAAACTATGATTAGTTTAGTTTGTCTCAATTTCTGAATCAGGGAAAAAAAAATTTGTATTGTTGAAGAGGCAGATATATACAGGAGGTTACAGGTATATATCTCCACTTACACCTTTCATATTTTCTTAAAAAGATTTTGTAAACTGGATCATTTCCCCCTCTTGGCTTGTATTATAATCTTTATTAGCCTTTTATCTTAATTTTTGACAACTGACTCTTCACTTCTTGTCTTTTTTTAGGGCCACACCCAGGGCCTATGGAGGTTCCCAGGCTAGGGATCGAATCGGAGCTGTAGCTGCTGGCCTACCCCACAGCTCATGGCAACACCGGATCCTTAACCCACTGAACAAGGGCAGGGATCGAACCTGCATCCTCATGGATGCTAGTCAGATTCGTTTCCGCTGAATTACAGCAGGAACTCCTGATGTTTGTTTATTTCTTTATTTTTTTCATTTTTGGCAGCCCCCACGGCGTATGGAGTTCCTGGGGATTAGATCTGAGTCATAGTTGCAATCTGTGCCACAGCTGCAGTAACGAGGATCCTTTAACCCACTGCAAGGGCTGGGATCAAATTTGTGTCCTGGTGCTGCAGAGACACTGCCCATCTAATTGTGAAACAGCAGGAACTCCATGACCACTGACCTTTAAATTTCTGTACTTTTCAAGCTTGGGATCTTGTTCAGTAGTTATATGGCTACTATTTTACATCATATTATGTTATAAAGATAAGAGTACTTAACCATGAAAAATCGTCACTTTGTCTGTTATGTATGTTTTTAAAATAAGACACAGCTATTAAGTTGTTTACTAAGAAGGATTTTAGAAATAGAAGGTGACCTTGTATCTAATGAAGACACTAAGTTGAATATTGAGATTTTTTTTTTTTTGGCCAAATTTGCCTCTTGATTTATTTTAGAACTGAAAAAGCAACTTAGATCTCTTGATGATCACCAGTAATTTGCTGAATGACTTTGGCAAATCACTTTATCTCTGGGGTGTCAAATGTCTTATCTGTAAATGAAGGTTTTTTTCCAACTCTAAACTTATATGTTTTAATAATAATGTAAAAAAATTGATCTCTTAAATAAATAAAATAAATGACATGATTGTAGAGTACATATAATAAATTTGTTTAAAAATATCCCCCTAACCATGATTATAAATCTGCATTTTGAATTATTAGTGTAAAAAAATCAGGAAATCCTCAAATATGACTGACACAAAGCCAGACATGCAGCATTAATCATTTCATAGCAACTTTCTTGTGTACATGACAGGCTCTGTGCAGCACAGCAGAAAAGGTGGGAAAACTGTTTATTTGTAATGATGGACAGCTGACAGATAACTCTTGTTGACAGATAACTCTTGTTGCATCTGATTATCAAAATGGTCTTCATGAGTGAATCAGAATTTTCATGTGTCATTAGCAGTTTTAGTAGAAAAAGCATAGTTTCCATCTTCATGGCTCCTTCTGCTAGTGTGTGTGTACATAATTCCTGAAAGTGACTAAGCCTTGTGTACAGCCATCATGATCTAACTCTGAAGGAGAATGGCATGGTATATTCGCTTGGAATGTGAAACGGTGACTCTGACTTGGAGAAGAAAAGAGTAAACCCCATTTCCTCCCAGGTGCTTTTCCTTAGCATCCTTGCTTGCTACCCAGGAATATGTACTGTGGTTTCCCTAAGAAGCCATCTTTCAGTAGAAGTAACACATGCCGAACCACTTAAACTAATGACTAACTCTATTTGTTCCAGATTTGGAGTGTATTTGAATATGAAAAACAGTAGGATCTTCAGAGATGAGTGTCAAAGAAAATTCTAGGATCCTTATTTTTGACGTGAATTAATTAGGTTAAGCTTACTTTCCCTTTTTTGTTTACAGTGTTATCCAAAATGACCAACGAACATGATTTCTTTATAAATTTCCCACTCTTTCCCTCCCAATTTTATTGAGATATCATTTTCATGCATCTCTGTGTAAGTTCAAGGTCTATAGCATAATTATTTGACTTCCATATATTGTGAAATGATTACCACAGTAAGTTCACACATCATCTGATATAGATACAATAAAAAGAAAAAGCAAAAAAAAAAAAGTTATTTTTTCCCTGTAATGAGCACTCTTAGGAGTTACCCTCTTAACTTTCACATGTATTATACAGCAGTGTTATTTATAATCATCACATTATATATCATATCCCTAGTACTTATTTACTTATAACTGGAAATTTGTACCTTTTGAGCACCTTCCTCCAATTCCCCCTCCCTCACTTCCACTTCTGATAACCACCAATCTGATCTCTTTTTCTATGTTTTTTTGTTTGTTTGTTTTTTTAGATTCCACACTTAAGTGAGATCATAGAGTATTTGTCTTCCTCTGACTTATTTTACTTAGCATAAGGCCCTTTTTTATAGTTCCTGTTTTTATAAATCACATCATCACTTCAAGTCATTCTTGATCCCTGCATTTCCTCCATGCATCATAGAATTGCCAATTCTAGTCCAATTTACCTCCAAATATCTCATATCTGTCTTCTGTTTTTCTTTCCCATTATTACTAACATGGTTCAGGTTATCATCAGCCCCTGCCCACACTGCTGAAATATAGTCTTAAATTGTCTGCTCACCTTCAGTCTGACCCCTTCCACTTCACTCTGCACATTCATTCCAATGTATTCTTCCTGAAGCGCACATCTCATTGTGCTTTCCTTCTGCTCAGAAGTTTCTAGGGGTGTCTTATTGACTATAATTTTGATTTATTTAAAAATTATCATCAAGCGCTTATGTTTCTGACACTCCTCTAGTCTTTGAGGATATGGCGATCTACAAAATCTTCTGCCCTGTTGAGCTTACATTCTAGTGGGAGGAGATAAGCATGAATGAGAAAAGTAAAATTACAGCATGTTACAAGAACTGCTGTGGAAGAAAAATAGGGAAGCGAGGAAGAGGTATTACAATTTAAAATGATGTGTCTGAAGAAATACTTACGAAGAAGGTAATATTTGAACAAAGACCTGAAGAAATTGAGGAAGCAAGTAATGTGGATATTAAAATAAGACCCTTTCAGGCAGAGGGGCCAGCAGATGCAAAGACTTTTAAGGTAGGAGGAAGCCACCTCTATTTAAGGAACATCAGGGATTAGTATAGCTTGTGAGTGGGGGGATAAGTTTAGGGTGTGAACAAAAGGGAGAGGAGTAGGAAATGAGAACAGAGAGGGTCTTCTACATCACTGTAAGGAATCTGGCCTTTAAGTGGGATGGGCAGCCATTGTGAGAAGAATGACAGGATCTAACCTGGGTTTTAACAGAATCATTCTGGCTACTTTGTTGCAAAATAGACCAAAGAGGGCAAGACTAGAAACCTGGAGACCATGAGAGGGTTACTTGGGCAAGAAATTTTGGTAACTTGGATCAGGGCCATAGGAGTAGTGAGAAGGGTTGATTGTAGATATATTGTGAAGGTAGCCACAGAGATTTGAGGTGAAAGGGAGATAGGAAAGTCAGGGGTTATTTCAAGGATTTTGACCTCAGCAAATTGAAAAATGAAGTTGCCATTGACTGGGAAAACTGTAGGATCAAATATCAGCAGAGGGTGAGGGACTGGGGGTGTGGTGGGCTGAGAGGGAGTGGGAGAGAATTTAAGAGTTTAGTGTGGAACTGTTAAGTTTGAATATTCATTAGAGATCCAGGGGGAGATATTGAGTATGCAATAGGACATATAAGTCTGGAATTCAAAAGAGAGATAAGGACTAGAAATGTACATTGGGGAGTGTCACTATATGTATGGGTGGATTTTAAAGTTCAAAGTGAATTTCATGGCCCTCCATAACATGGTTCCTACTCTTATTTCTACCTTTACATTTTGCTAGATAGTTAATCAAACTTGTCTTTGTTGTTTCCTGAACATGATTTGTGCTTTACCATCTTTGAGCCAATTGTCATGTTTTTCTAGGTGGAATGTCCATTTTTCTCCTCACATTCATCTTTGCAATTAAAAGTCTAGAATTCCATTAAGGCCTTGTTTCATGAAAACTTCACTGATTATCACCATCCTTTTACCTATCCCAGCCAATCATTCTTTTCTCTTCTGAGTTTACACAGTCCCTTGAGCTTTTCTTATAGTACTTCCTACATGCACCATATTTTAGCTATTTGTGCTTATCCCTCCTACAAAATCACAGTATCTTTGAAGACAGAGGTCACATTCATTTTTGTATGCCCAACATGCATGCACATTTGGTACCTTATACGTGGTGGATGTTTTGTGAATATTGTTGAATTGAATAGTTGAAATCTGAAGTCGTTTTTAGTGGACAAAGGAGACAATCAGAATTAATTCTTTTTTTCTTGTTTTGTACGCCCATCACTTAATGAAGCAAATGTTGCAAAAACATACCTGAAACAAATTATACTGAAATATTTAGCTCTTAACTCCATGAGTTAAGCAGAATGATGGAAATTTAGGAGTTGGTTTATTGAATTCTTCAGGCAATGATCTTCTGACAAAGGTTAAGGCTACCCAGTTTGGAGATATAATAGTTGATGAATTTTTTGTTCAATTCCTGCTTGATTAAAATTGGTATTTTTTAATTATCAGAAATTCCTTTTAAAAATTATTGGAGTATAGTTGACTTACAATGCTGTGTTAGTTTCAGGTGTACAGCAAATTTAATCAGTCACACATACATGTATATCCATTCCTTTTCAGATTTTTTTTCCATGTAGGGTGTTACAGAGTACTGAGTGGATTTCCCTGTGCTATACAGTAGGTACTTGTAACTTTTCTATTTTATATATAGCAGTGTGTATATGTTAATCCTAATCTTCTAATTTACCTCCCCCCTCAACATTTCCCCTTTGGTAACTGTAAATTTGGTTTTGAAACCTTTGAATCTGTTTCTGTTTTGTGACTAAGTTCTTTTGTATCATTTTTATTAGATGCCACATATTTATGATCTCATATGGTATTTGTTTTTCTCTGACTTACAAAGCTGATAATCTTGAAGAAATAAACAGTATAACTTTGATAAATGAAAAACATTTCTTAGTAGCCTATTAAAAATCACTTTAGTGACATGTTTGTATTGGCTGATATTTTATATTAAAATGCTTAGAAAGAACAAATAAAACTGTGAATGCATTTATATTACAGAGTTTCATTGGCTCTCATTTTTATCTTTAAATTAGTGAATAATTTATATTTTTAAAAAAGTAATATTGGGTGCTTTTTATATGCTAAGGATTTTTATAAGTCTCTTACAAATATTACCTCCTTATATTCTAGGTGTTTAGTCCTTTAAAATTCCTCATTCAGTATTATTGAACTTTAGTTTTTGAAAGTAAGAAATTCTGTGATTCCTTAGGAAAACTTCAAAAAGGAATAGTAAGAGCTATGGTTTTACTGTCTACTCTTTTTTCAGCTTTTTAACTTCTATAATTCTTGTTTATAATTGTTAAAAGCAGAAATCTTGAAAGTGATAGTTTAATTCAGTTCCTTAAACATTTATTTAGTGCCTTACTACTGAGCTGGAGATACCAAGGTGAAAAAGATAATGTCTCTGCCTTTAAGAAGTTTATGGTTTGGGAAGTTTCCTGTGGTACAGTTGGTTAAGGATCCAGCATTGCCGCAGCAGGCCACAGCTATGGCGTGGGTTTAATCCTTGGCCTGGAAATTGCAGTAAAAAATAAATAAATAATAAAAATAAAAAGAAGCTCATGGTTTAGAGAGACACTGAACGATAGTCATATTAAATGAAATGCCAATGTTTTTCACTTAATAATATTTTAAAATTAGCTTCGTTAACTGATCATAGCCTAAGTACTCTAGCTTCATCAACATCTAGGGTATATTCCTTAAATGTGATGGTAGTATTTGTGGTTTACAAACTAGAGCAGTAGCACTTGCTGGAACTCCCAAGAAAGTACACTGAAAATTATTCCTACAAAAGGAGATTTTTTAAGAACTATTTTGTTATTTTTAAAAACTATTTTGTTATTTTAGTAATCAAGTATAGGAAAAACCACAGTTAGCTATAAGGAAAAAAAGGAGCAGTTAATTTCACAGCCTTCACTGAATATCTTCTCTGTGTAATATGACTGAAAACTAGGTATATGAAGGCAATATAGGAAATATGAGAGAAATACTATTTTCTCTCCAAGAATTCTTAAAGGAGCCAAGGAAACAAAATGTTCATATGTTTTAAAATGTGAGAGCAACTGAAGAACATCTTATCAGCAAGTACAAAAACACTGATTATAAACATAATGGCTAAATGCTATAATTATTGGAAGTAAAAAGTTATAGACCTTCTAAGAGACTACTTTACAAACCTTTTACTTGCCCAAGTTAAACATGGTAATTATACTATACTTTTCAGCAAGATATATTTAAAATGTTATTTGAGAATTGCTAGATGCTCAACTCTTCTTTGTCTTGTAACCAGTCTTGTCAGAAATGGAGGGGCTTACTCTCAGCTGGTTCTGAGATTGAGTCACATGTATAACCTATCAATGCCCAGACTTTTCACAGAGGACACAACACATACCACATGATGAACTGCAGTTCACAAGAGCCACAGAGGAAGAGCCTGCAGGTTGTTATCTTGCTGGGATTCACATTGTCTTGGGGTTAGTCTTAGAAGCCAAATCCATGTGATGTGAAAGCTCTGGGAGAGTGATTTAATCTATAATTTAGGAGAACTTTACTGAAGATTTATTGGCAAGATTTGTTTTTCACTTTGAGGGAGAAACACTTTTCATCCTGAGACTTGATCTGGAAAGTATGTGGAGAAAGAGTTTTTTCCTCTCTCAAGATTTTGTTTTTTCCTGAGAGGTTGGCTGAGCAAGTCTGGTTTTAGACCTTTCTTTGTCAGATGAGACCTAACCTTCTGAAATTTAGGATTATATGTTCTACAGTAGTTGTAACCTTTTTAATGTGTTTGTTTTCTATCATCTAATTTTCTTTTTAACTTAAATCTTTCATTTATAAGGTATAATATAAAAGCTATAGGAAACTGGATGATTTGGGCTAGAAGGGATCTTGAAGATAACCTAAATCACTAACTTGCAATTTTTTTTTTTTGAAAATGACACAAGGAGTATATTTCACATCACTAACCAATATATAACAGAAACAGAAATGCCATTAAGTGGTACTTGTCTTACTACATGGACTCTTTGAGATCTTCTTTCTCTATTTCTTGTTTTCTCTCCCTCTTTTTTCATATTCTTCTCTTCTACTCTTTTTACCCCTTTTTTTCTATTCTTTTAAATTTCCTCTTATCTTTGTTTTCTCTTTCATTATCTTTTCCCTCTCATCTCTTTTCATTCACTCTTTTTTTCCTCTTATTTCTTTCATCATCTCTCTTTCTCTACCTCTACATTCTTTTTCCCTCTCCTCTTTTTTCTTTTTATATATCTTTTTTTTTTCTTCTTCTTCTTCCCTGTTCTATTTTTTAAATGCTAGCTCTGTCCCACTAATTGGTCACAACTACAAAGTCTGGAAAACACTGACCCAGGTAAGAGCATTTATTTTACATTTAAGAAAGCCCAGGCTGATAGAGATGGAGTTTCCCAAGATCACATGTTATGTGCTAGTTGTTAACAGAGTTAGGTTTAGAATGTAGGACTTTTAAAGGTCTCCAAAGAATCCAAAACACTCTAGGCTAAATGGAAATCTTATTAAAATGCTGAACCTAATTCTCTCTGTTTTGAAGACTACAAGATATATCTGGTTGAAATTATACGTAGGAATATCCAGGGAAAATTTTGGCAATTTATACAACTTTCCAGTTTGGCAAGGTTGCTGTCATTATGAACTTCAAGTTATGATTTTTTCAAGCAAGGGACAATTATTTCCAGCTACATTTAAAACCTGAAGGACATTAAGGCTTCATTTACATAACTGCATAGAATCCTTGCATTAAACTATGACTTGAAAAAACAGGAGACTCAATTTATTTTCATAGTTCCAGGAAGGGGCATAAGAGTAAAGACTGTGAGCAATGAGTCTGATAAAATATCTGTAAGACTAGCCCCCTACCAGGGTTAGTATGTTTGAAAGTGTCATAGAAACATGCGAAGACAAGGTTGAATGAGAACAACAAAAATCTAAATTAATTTCTCTAGTAAGTACCCTTAAAGCCAGGTATTATGATATGTCAAAGGACAGAAAGAAAGCAGATTGAGAAACAACAGCAAGAGTGTTATATGGTAGAGATCTTACTAGACTGACTGTCAGAATGAACAGTATTTATTGATGATGAAGCAGCTTTTACCTTGGTGGAGGGGGTTGTGGGGCCAATAAATCTGCCTAGCATTCTATTTTCTCTTTGTCTTGCTTTTGTTTCTTCAGAATCTCACTCTATTTGTGCCTTTCTCAAAATCTACTCTGGATATGTTTTTTGTTATTGTTTTTGTTTTTGGGACTTAGTTTCCATTGTTTTTCTTTTTTGTTTCTAGTAAGGTATATGAAATTTTCAATGATGAAATTTGTATGGCAAATAATGTGAAGAAATTTGATATAATATTCAGATTTAGAGAATCATCTGCTGGAGCCTACTAGCTACTGATATAATTCTGTTTTATATTTAAGACTTTTATATATGTTAAAATAATAGATTCATTGTGTTTCTTACAAAATCTGAGAACAAGGAGAAAAAAAAAGGAATGGGTGTATCAGTGGTGTGCTGGAGCCAACTCTCGCTGGTACTCAAGCACCAGTTGTGTGCATCTTTCCCTAGCTCCTTCTTTGATGACATTATATTGGTAGGTTGAAATCGGCCATGGTGTGAGCACATTGTGAAAATTGGCAAGTGCTCTAAATCACTTTTTTCCCCCTTTGAGAGCTAGTTTACCAGCATGTAACTGGGTGTGATAAAGAGCAAAAATATTAAATAGAAAAGCAATCAAACTTTTGACTCATTGATTCTTGAACTAAAAGGTATGGGATGTTATTTACTTTATCAGTATCAGTGGTTTTGGATCAAGAGTTAAAACATTTTTTGAAGTTTGCTGAGAATTTGGAGTTAATCGAATTAAAAAGGGAGCTCAACTCCAAAGATTCTTTACTAATTTAGAAATATTTTAAAGTAAGTTACAGCCAGAAATAATTAGCCCCCTGGGCTCACTATACTGCTTTTGTAGATTTCAAGAAAGAAGAAAAAATTTAGAAGTCTAAATAGCTTCAGAAAATGAAATACTCAATTTTTCTCAGTCTATAATTTCATTCTGAAAGTTAGCATCTCTTCTGTGTTCTTTGATAGGTGTGTGAACTACTATGCTTTAATATAAAAGATTCTTTTTGTTTTGGGTTTTGTTTTTGTTTTTTTTGGTTTTTTTTTTTGCCATTTCTTGGGCTGCTCCCGTGGCATATGGAGTTTCCCAGTCTGGGGGTCGAATCGGAGCTGCAG